>NW_015160880.1:116909-142987 GCF_001447785.1 Gekko japonicus
AGAACATGGTGAAGGTTGGAGGTTACATCCTAGGGGAGTTTGGGAACCTCATCGCAGGAGACCCTCGCTCCAGGTAGGAAATTGCGGGAGGAGGCAAAGGGGCTGAGCGGATGAGAGGAATCCACTGTCCTTTCCTACCTTTCAAAACTTCCCTGTGAGGTATGGTAGTCAGGGAGACTTTCTCGAGGCCATTTCTCGAATGCAATGGCTGAACAGGAGTGTTAACGTTATCCAAATTCACAGGATGATAACACAGACTGTGGTGTATATAACACAGGATGATAACACAGACTGTGCTTTTATAATATAGTCCTAGTTGAAACACTTGTAAACTGGATAGCCAAGGCACACTTCCTGCAGACATCCAAAAGCTTTTTGAGCGTCAAAGACTAAATAACGGGGGTGAGATAGAAATGCTGGCATTTAGAGTGGACTCTACTGGGCTATGTAGATCAGTGGCCTGACTTGGTCTAAGGCAGCTACCTAGGCAACAGTGTGCTTAGCCCCCTTGTGCTGGGGACCACTGGAGCAGTTCCTTACCTTTAGAGGGAGGGAGAGCTGTGTAGCATCACTGGAGTGCCCACTGTGAACCTGCGGAGGTCGTGTGTCTTTGAAGAGGGCGAGTTTTCTGCCAGCAGATTTGTCTTTAGCGTAGGTCTCAGTAGACTGGTAAGCCTGCGTTGGAGCTATGTCACTTTAGAGCCAGAACAGACAAGTGGTAGGAAGATCTGTGCTCAGGTCATCTCAGTGTTGCTGTTTTCCCAAAGGTAGTCGCTGCAGTGTGGGATCCCAGTTTAGGACAGTGCTGTGTGTGGAGAACTTTGTTTTTCTGATCGGGGCCCCCTCCCCCTGTTTGCCATTGCATGTTAGGTCAGAGGGTCCCTTTTTCATTTCCAGGGCTAATACTGAGAAATGAGGTTTCCGTTTCACTTAGGAAAATTATGCAGGGTCAGAAAGTTTAGATTCCTTTCCCTCACCTGAGGTCATGGCTCCATTCTGAATTGGGGGCCCTGGGGGCACCTGTAGCCCTTCTGATTCCCATGAGAAAACATTCCCACATACAGAAAACTAACTTGTCAGGAAAAGGCCTAAGATAGAAGTAAATCCTTTCCCTCTTTCTGTGTGGAAGGAGGGGCATTTTTTTGTATGGATATTGATTATGTTGGGTCCCTCCCACATTTTGAAGTTGTGTAACCCAAGTGCCTGTTGTGAACTAAACTTACTCTCAGGACAATCCCTTCTTTTCTTGACTGGGGGGGGGGGGGGGCGAGGACTCCGTTAGGACAGGGAACACCCTGTTTCATATCCCCGGGGTCCTGTGACCACACACCCCTAGGGGACAGTTTGCGAGCCCCAGTGAACCATTTGCTCTCTTCTTACCCCACACTCCTCCTCCTCCTCCTCCTCCTCCAGCCCTCTGGTGCAATTCAACCTGCTGCACTCCAAGTTCCACCTGTGCAGTGTATCCACGCGGGCCCTGCTTCTGTCGACTTACATCAAGTTCATCAACCTGTTCCCTGAGACCAAGGGCACCATCCAGGAAGTGCTGCGCTCGGACAGCCAGATCCGCAATGCTGACGTGGAGCTGCAGCAGCGAGCCGTCGAATACCTCAAGCTCAGCTCTATCGCCAGCACTGATGTCTTGGTGAGCGTGGGGAGGGGGATGGCGAGTGCAGACGGATGGGTAGGAACAGTCACCGTTGGGCTGGCTTCCAAGGTTCTGCTTTTCCCATCCTGTGCTGGGTCTTCATGACACTGCTGGAGCTAGTGTTGGATATTTAGCACAGTAAATGAAGTGCCCTGGAATAATGCAGCACAGACACATGTGTGTTCAACTTCTAAGAAAAAGTTTACTTCAACATTAGGGAATAGATTACACGGAAAGAAAACAACAACAGCCTAACTAATTCATCTTTCTAGTTGTCATCTATTCCATCTTGTTTCTTTGTTCCCTCTGATCCTAAGATGGAAGGAATGGAAGTCCCCCCCCCACAGCCCCACCCCTCGTGTACTTGCAGCAGAATTGCATGAACTATCTCCAGTATATCGACTAGCCAATAGACAATCTTAAGGTCACCTCATTAAGAATAAAACCTCCCCCTGCTGGTTGGAAGGATCTACACCTAATTGGTTCTATGCTAAACTTGCTATTATTACTGTACAGAAACTTCATCTTGACCCTTTCATGACTGAAGGGATAATACTTACAAAAACACAACAGGCGGCCATCCAGGGATTTGAGAGTATGGTGTGCAGATGACACTCAAAGCTTTCCTTCCCATCAGATTCTAGGGAGACAGCAGGAGCTCTGGATTGGTGCCTGAGATCAGTGATGAACGGGATAAGGACAAACAAACAGAGCCATAACCTAGACCAAGTTAGGAATACTTTTGACTGGGAAAGTGTCTAATCCAGAAAGGGGGGTGCAGCCTGTGTTAGATAGGTGGCACTCACACTTTAGATCAAGGCTCACAGCTTCACCATGGTCTCAGAGCCATCGTCACATTGAGGCACGGTGAACAGGAACACATTTTACCCACTAGATCACCAGTTCTTCCTGTTCCTACAGAATTACCTAGCAACAGGAACGCATGCCTTTGTTACATCTAGGCTAGACTGCTCTTAACGCATTCTGCGTGACTGCCGGAAAGCTACGGTTTGTTCAGAATGCAGTAGCCAGATTATGAGTGGGTGGCTAGCCATGGCAGTTGTATTGTACTAATCTCGTGTGACCAAAGTGCTGTCAAGTGACAGCCGGCTTACGGTGACCCTTCAGAGTTTTCAAGGCAAGAAGTGTTCAGAGGTGGTTTGCCATTGCCCTCCTCTGCAGAGTGACCCTGGAATTCCTTGGTGGTCTCCCATCCAAATACTAACCAGGGTTGACCTTACTTAGCTTCCGAGATCTTAGCAGGTCAGGCTAGCCTGGGCCATTCAGATTAGTGCAGTCTTACAGCATATGAATTGGTTACCTGTTAGGTTTTTAAAAAACCAAATTTAAATGTTGGGGTTTTTTTAACCTTAAAATAACCTGGAAAGGGCCATCTGTTCTTATAGGGACCTTCCTGCACATTGAGATCTTCCTTGAATACCCTTCTTCATGGATCCCTGCCGTGGGTGGGGGGCTAGATGGAAACTGAGGAGAGGCAGTTGAGACTGTAGAACTCCCTCTTGAGGAAGTTCACCTTCTCTCTTTGCTTCTGGCACTGAGGTGCCAAATAAAAGTGGTGGATTTTTAAGACAGGGGGGTGGGGGGAGGCGGACTCTACCACTGTTTTTATTCTTTGTTATACTTCAGTTCCCATTCAGGGATTTACTTTACTGCTCATAAGCTCTGGCGCTTTGCCTCTGTGTTTGTTAATTTTTTGTTTGCTTTAATTGATGTTAGCAGCCTTGGGGGATATAAAATCAAAAAGGCAAAATCTAAATATTTATGTAATAATACTAGTACTTGATCATGTGTCTGTTTCTGCCCCCTTTACTCCCCAAAATCCCCCTGATTCAAGTCTAGTGGCTTTGCTGGTTCTGAGAGAAATGAGAGCAAAGGTGGTTGCCTAGCAACCCTGACAAGAAAAGTGGCCGGCCATAAGTGGCTTCCTACAGGCTTGAAACCATGAACAAACAACTTCTTTACCCAGTAGTTTGAGATCACCACTGGAGTCTTTCACCTCCGGTTGGGATACTGGTACTCTGCTTGATGTGGAGCTCCGGGTGTGGTGTCCAAGGCTTCTTGTTCCCCATTCTTTCCCTTTCTCCCTCAGGCCACAGTGCTGGAGGAGATGCCTCCATTCCCCGAACGTGAATCGTCCATCCTGGCTAAGCTCAAGAAGAAGAAGGGCCCTGGAGCTGGGAGCGAGCTGGACGATGGCAAGAAGGACCCCAACTCCGAAATCAACGGGGGCATGGAGCCCTCGGCCAGCACAGCCGTGAGTGTGGGACACCAAAGGGAAGGGGCTGGGTGTTGAGGCCCTGGCCAGAAAATGAGGCTTTGTGCATAAGACCAGGATTCGGTGATCATAGGAAAAAGTAGACACGTGAGTTAAAACAGGGAGAAGTGGGAAACTGTAAATTTAAGACTGCCCAGCAATCTGTGAAGGCAGATCTTGTGCTGTGTGTACTTAGATACTGAGATCTTCCTCGGAGAACCTTGTTTGTGTGGGAGCCTCAGTGGGTGGCTACATGGGATAGAGCCTTTTTAGCAGTGGCACCGAGATGATAGAACTCCCAAAGGTAGTTTGCCAGTATGCAAGTTCATGGGAGGGCTCGTAAAGTCAGTGACGGCTGACAACTTCCGCAGGAGTGTCTGTGAGCCCCAAATGTGGTCGTTAGTTGCAGAATCATAACTCTACCTGGTAGCCAGCTCAAGATACCTCTTAGATGAGGCAGCTGCAGGTACTGAGACACCATTTCCATCTGCTTCCTTGTCCCCCTTGATTAAAGATAACCAGAAACCTATGAGGAACAAGGTAAGCTGGATGGCCGTTTGCCCCCAATCACCTTATTTCAGCAGGTATCCTCTTCCTCTTAACTTTGAAGCGGGACAACTTTTGGAGCTGTTAGGTTTTACATAGCAGACGTCAGTGTGTCTTTCCCTGCTCTCCCCCCCGCCCCGCCCCTAATCCACCCAGAACTGCTGAGGTATAAATGGCATTTATGTAAATGTGTCCAACGTGCATAAGCATTCCAACTGCAGTATCTCGTTTTTCTCTGGACACGTTTTAGTGCAGGACTAGAGAGAAAGCATGCACCCACAGCGCAGGGCCTCGTGTCTGTTCCTCTGCCCCCAAGGTAGGTACCGAGCTACTTGGGTTCACTGCTTGAGTTAGGTGTGCACGTGTGGAAGGGACTTTAGCTTGGTTTCTTACTCATTCGCTCTCTCTCACCTCGCAGTCTACGCCGTCCCCGTCTGCTGACTTGCTAGGCCTCCGGGCAGCTCCCGTTGCCGCCTCCGGTGCCCCTGCCGGTGCTGGCAACCTTCTGGTGGATGTTTTCTCTGACAGCCCCTCAGCTGCAACTGGCCTCGTACCCGGTGCTGAAGAGAACTTCCTTAGGTGAGGCGGAGAAACCGGGGCTTGGTCACAGGGATCTTTCTCTCTCCATCCGCTGCCTTCTGGGGTCATGACTGCAGTGGAAGTGGCAACTCATAGGGGATCCATTGTCAAGAAATGGTCCTCCCCACTGCTTACCAAAAGGACTGTTAGGAACGCTGGCTATATTGGGGGGCATGGGGGGGAATGCCAACTTGTACAAAATCGCAGCACAGGATGCAGGGCCATTCCTTGTAGAGGGCAGCGTTAATTCTATCTATGGCTGTCTTGGAGGCCAATGGGGAATGGAATTATGGCTATTTCCTAGAAATACCTTTGCATCTGATGGGTCAGTAGGCTAGAAAAGTGCATGTTTCGAGGAACTTTGGGCTTTCTTTCTGTCTCTTGGGCGAGGGATGTGTGTCAGTCCTTCTGGCCTTGTCTTGCCATCTTGTTTCTTTCCCCTCTGTGCATGTATATCTTTGTGTCCATCTCCCACCCCCCACCCCCCGTGTCTGCTACCTTTTGGGAATGGTTTTCTCTTTCTCTGTCTCTCTCTGTGTCTCTCTCTTGCTCTGCCTTGGATGAAGCACTGACTTGGAGCCACCTCCTGAGAGTCCCGCGTCCCTTTTGGTGGATGCTGGCCTGCCTGCAGAGTAAGGGGCTGAAAGTCTCTCTGCCGATGTCACCTGACCCTCTCCTCCCCGCTAATTACCCCTTCCCATGCTTCAAGGGTGCCCAGATGAGTTCCACTCATCGTTGAGAACTCCCACCAGTAGAAAAGAGGGGGGCCATCTAGTGACTTTTCTGCATATGTAGTTCTGGTAGCCGAGATTTGATTCCAGCACTTGGGAAGGAGATGATCATGACAGAAATAAATGTTCTATGTAGTTGAGTGGGTTTACAATCAATCAGTTTACAATCAGTCAATCAGGAGCCAGTTTGGTGTAGTGGTTATGAGCGCGGACTCTAATCTGGGAGAACCAGGTTCAATTCCCCACTCCTCCACATGCAGCTGCTGGTGTGACCTTGGGTCAGTCACAAGTTCTCTCAGAGCTGTTCTCTCAAGAACAGTTCTCAAAGAGCTCTCTCAGCCCCACCTACCTCACAGGGTGTCTGTTGTGTGGAGGGAAAGGAGATTGTAAGCCGCTCTGAGAATCCTTCAGGCAGTGAAGGGTGGAGTATAAATCCAACCTCTTCTCTTCTTTATTCAGTTTATATGACCAGAGGTTTCAAGCATAATTAGACAAACTACAAGTATAAATCCATCAGGTATAATACACTGAAATCTCTAAAATTAATACAAAACTATCACTATAAAACAGATGATAAAATTTAGGTTTAAAACTTTAAAAGAAATACAAGTAAATAATTAAACGTAAAATCCAGTATTAAAATCTAAAAAGGATTTAAATCCAAAGTGGGTTTACAAAAAGTCCTGTGCAGTTGAGTGGGTTTACAAAAGCGATATGCTTGAGGAAGGATGCAACTCCCTGGATCAATGTTCCCTCTAAGCTGTGGGGTCTTGTGAGCAAAAAAAAATCTACTTTGGGAGCTACTGGCATTAAAGTTGTGATCGAGTGATGAATTAGTTTGCTCTGGAGCCATCCTTCCTGAGCTAAGACAAAAATGTGTGAGCTGGAGGCTAAAAAACTGTGAGCTGGCTCATATTAACGCTGCTTAGAGGGAACACTACCCTGGATACTTGGTAGGCAGTTGGTGAAAGGCCTGTGGAATGGAAATGAGTGGCCCAAATGAAATTACTTTACATGGAATGAATTGAACTCCCCCGACACACACATGCCCCTGAGTGTGATGGTACACGAGTACACATGAAGCTGCCTTATACTAATTCGGTCCATCAAGGTCTGTATTGTCTACTCAGATTGGCAGCAGCTCTCCAGGGTCTCAGGCAGAGGTCTTTCACATCACCTGTTACGTGGTCCTTTTAACTGGAGGTGCTGGAGATTGAACCTGGGACCTCTTGCAAGCCAAGCAGATGCTCTGCCCCTGAGCCACGTCCCCTCATGAGAAGGTTGTGAGAAGGACAGAGACTTTCCTTCTTCTCAGGCATTCTCTGCTGTGTCCCTCAATTCTACTTCCAGAGAATGCTCTACTTCCAGAGAATGCATATAGGAAGCAAAAGGCTTTGAGTAGACTTTTGTCAAAGCACTGACCTTATGTCAGGGCTTTGGTGGTGATGGGGAGATGATCTATATTGCACACATGCAAGGATTTGAGAATCCAGGGAGTGGAAGGTCATGGCTGGGATTTCAGGGTGTTCCAAGATGGTAAGTGGGTTAAAAGTGGTGGCTACCAGGACCTCTTAGGCTGTGAGTCCTAGGAATATTCCTGGGGTTTTCTGGTCAGGGCTTTGGACCATGGGACGGAAGGTGAAGTTGGGTTTCCTGGTGGCTGAAGGTCAAGGGTTCCGAGTTGCTCGCAGACAGGATTTCTTGATTGGAGGGGATGTGCATATGTGTGAACGTTTTCGGACTGGAGCTGTAAACCCCGTTTTGCTCCGAGCCATTCAGAAGCTCTGTAGGGAGGGTGCTCAGCCCTCTTTCCCTCCTGCTCCTCCCTGGCTACATTGCATGCTGCCTCTCTGTGTGTGACGCCCAACTGCTGGCCCCTTCGCTTATTCCCCTTCAACTTCCCTCCCCACCTTCAGCTCAGGGGCTGCCGCTTCTGTCTCTGAGGACCCCGCTTTGCCTATTGCTGAGGCTGATGAACTGCTTAACAAGTAAGATCCTGGTGTGGGGACCGGGGCTTCTAGATGTGGGGCAGGGGGTGTCGGGTTGAGAGCCACTCCCCAAAGCCAGAAGGGGGAGCCTTCCTCATCCATCAGGCTGATTTAATTCGTCGGACTCACTTCACCCGGCACCGTCCCCTGTTGCATTCCGCAATTCCACCGCAAGAGAGTACTCCAGGAGTAGCATTTGGGAAAGGAAGAATTTTGAGTGGGCTGTTGTTGGTGCATTGACCGGGCCTTAAGACAATGGGAGGACAGGTTTAGGCGGCTGTGTGTATAAACAGATGATTCACTGGTAGCAATGATAGTGGAGGGCAGGGGAGGCTGTTGCCATAACAACTCAAAGTGCGGGGAGGCGTCCAGCATCAGCTTTTCCTTGCTTCCGACGAACTCTCTGTGGCCCTTTGCAGGTTTGTGTGCAAGAATAACGGCGTGCTCTTTGAGAACCAGCTGCTGCAGATTGGGGTGAAATCTGAGTTCCGACAGAACTTAGGTGAGTGTTTCTGGGCAGGTCCCAGCTAGGTTTGTTACCATGGGCAGTTTGGGGGGCTGTGCAGGACATTGAGCTAGAGAACTCTGTTGGGCAGGGCAGTAGGGGGAGGGGAGACACCAGAAGGAATCTGGTCTTGACATCTCCATGTCTTCACCTCAGGGGGACACTCCTCTGTTCCTGGACAGAGGAGGTAAATAGTGTAGGCCTTCATGGAGCCTGGGACTGGAAAAGATACTTGGTAGAGCTGCTGTTACTTCCGGCTTATACTGACACTGCAGGAGTGAGTGGTTTGGATGTCATGTGAAACAACGGCTTTATTAAAACGATGGTTATTTTGATTGTCCAAACCTGTGCCACTCCACTAACTATGGTCAGTTAGGGTACATCAAACCAGGGTCTGAAACCATGGCTTGAAGTTCCTATGTCTCCACCGCCCCAACCAAAGTTAGCCTTAACTGTGATTTTGCCTGAAATACAAGCATGGTCATCCTGGCTTATTCCCTGGCCACCACCTTCACGTACTTCCCTTCCTTCCTCAATGCTTAGCCAGAACAAAGGCCATGAAAATTGCCCATGTTGAGGCAAACCAGGACTTGCGGGGGCCAATGGTTAAAATCTAACCCTGGTTTTATGTTATGTCTAATCCGAGCAAGGGTGTCTAAGGGTCACTGTGCCGATGCCGTGTTTCCTGATCTCCAGCGGAACAACTTCTTTTTAGACTTGTCAGTAGATCCTTCCGAGGGTTTTGTCTCTTCCTCCCCCCTTGCAAAATAATTGTCCAGCTGTCTGGACTATCCAGATGATGAGTTTGACCTCCCTGGTGTGATTTGCCAAAAGGCAGTGCTGAAATATTACGGGGTTTCCATGCCAGGGTAAGGGCTAGAAGGCGTGTGATCTAATAATCGTGCTGAAGCTAACCAGGAGTGGGTTTGCTCTGTACCTGGATGGAAGATCAGGGCATCCAATCTGTGCCACCTTGCACTCCAGGATGGGAGAGATGCTGGATTTCAGTGCAATGAGGAAAGAAACAGGTTTCCATCCATCACTGGTTTTGAAAACAGAGCTGAGTAAACTTACCAAAGCTGTTATGAGGCTCTTTTCTGAAACCTCATTTGTTGGTCACTAAATTCAAGAAAGGGCTTTCCCTCTGTTATACATCCTTTTGGTTATAAAGCAGCTGTGCTGCAAAATGTAAAGTTATTACTAGGTTTGTTTGTATTGATTTTACATTTTTAATCCCAGCAAAGGAGTCACCCCCATTTTATCCCCACAACAACCCTTTGAGGTAGGTTAGGTTGAGAGGGAGTGATGGGTTGAGGGTTTCCTAGTGAGCTTTGTAGCCAGGGGTCGTTTCGTAGAAAAAGAGCTAGGGGAACTCATTAGCATATGCCACACCCCCTGACATCACTGGAAGTGTGTTATAAGGCCACACACCCCGCCCCCAACGGTCCCGGCCGCCGCTGCCGGCCTTGCAGCTCCACTGCCGGCCTTGCAGCTCCACTGCCGAGCCCCATGAGGGGCCCAGCGGTGGACCTGCAAGGCCGGCGGGAGTGCAAGGAAGCCCTGCGAAGGCCCTCCCTGGCCCCAGGCAGGCAGGGGTGGGGAGAGGCAGGGAGGAAGCAACTTACCCTCCCTCTTCTCCTGCCTCCTCCTGGCTGAATGCTGAGCTAAATGAGGTTTCGTTTGTCCAAAATTCTAACCACCGTAGTGTCAGAGAGACAGAAGTTTTGGGAACTGGGAGAGAGATTGTGAGCAGAGAGCCTTGGGGGGGGGGGGCAGGGTTTTTCTGTTTCTCCGACACCCTCTCTTTCAATAGTGTGGTGATGGGAGACCACAGTGCCCTCTAACACCGTAACAGTGTCTGCTTTCCACTCCCTCAGGCCGAATGTATCTCTTCTATGGGAACAAAACGTCTGTTCAGTTCCAGAGCTTCACCCCTACGGTCAGCTACCCAGGAGACCTGCAAAGTCATATCCTTTTTGTGAATGTGCGCAGCGGCGCCTCAGGGTGGGTTTGAGGCAGGAGGGGAGTTTCGCTCTTATCCACAGGACAGTGTCATCTCCCTTGACTGCTGCTTCACAGCTCAACATCCAGACGAAAGCGGTGGAGCCCCTGGTGGAAGGGGGCGCTCAAGTTCAACAGGTCTTGAACATCGAGTGCCTGAGTGACTTCACGGAGGCCCCTCTCATCAACTTAAAATTTCGGTACTGATCTTCAGCACCCGCAGGAGGGGAAGAAAGAAAGAAAGAGGGTTCGCAGGATAGTCTGGTGTGGCAGCACACATCTGCACAGGCTGAGTACATCTCTGCATCAGAGCGGGTTGATACTGAGACAGAATCCGATAATGGTTGGGGAAGCTACAGAATTTGGGCTTCCATTTATACTGTTTGAGCTTCTAGTCCTCTGGATTATGAAGTGTAGATAAATAAAATGGAGGAGATCAATTGGCTGGTTCTGGTATTCATTGGTTAGATCTGCCTTTTGTCCCAGTTCTCTCTTGTTTTTTCCCCCTCTGTGAGCCTCAGTCCTCCTTCATCAGTAACAGGGAAACAGATCAGGATCCCCTAGACCCAGTGCTGTAGTCCTCATGAAATGAGGGGACGGATGGTGGTGCTGGGCAGTGTTCCCTCTAAGCTGAGTTAGTGTGAGCTGGCTCACAGTTCCTTAGTCTCCGGCTCACACAACTTTGTCTTAGCTGAGGAAGGATGGCTCCAGAGCAAACTAATTGACGCCGTAGCCAAATTGCTGGCTCACAACTTTAATGCCAGTAGCTCACAAAGTAGAATTTTTGCTCACAAGACTCCACAGCTTAAAGGGAACATTGGTGCTGGGGAAAGTGAACTGCTTCTTTTCTGCATTTTAATGCCTGTCTCCTCCACTCCCCCGATTTCCATTAGGTACGGTGGAACACTGCAGAATCTCACGCTCAAGTTGCCTATCACCGTCAACAAGTTTTTCCAGGCTACAGAGATGCAATCACAGGATTTTTTCCAGCGCTGGAAACAACTCAGCCTGTAAGTGGGCGGGAGGGAGAGTTGAGTTCAGGCAGTCCTGTCTGCATTTAAAATGGGGGCTTGTAAAGTGAAAGTGCGGGGGGGGGGAAATGTGAGACCCTCCTTAATAAACATACAGTGTTTCACCCACCTTTCATGCCCTCTTTTCCCTCTTCGTTGGCCCTCTTATAAAGTACCATATTCATCCAATTCTTGAGTGTAAGATGCCCCTCTCCCCCAAATATTATACACAAAGTTTATTATTGCCATTCATCAGTGTACCTTGAATGTGAATGTAAGAGGACCCTCCCTTTCCCCCCCTTGATGGCACACCTGGGGGGGGGGATTAGTTTTCCTTTTGAGTAAATAGAGATTTTGGTTGGCTGTTGGAATGGATAGATGTATTTAACAAAGGCACAAGGATATTAGTCCCTGGAACTTCAAATGAGTGACATGGGGCTGCAGTCTTGAAGAATATGGGACTTCTGAGCAGTGTTCCCTCTAAGCTGAGTTAGTGTGAGCTAGCTCACCGATTTTTAGCCTCCGGCTCACACATTTTTGCCTTCGCTCAGGAAGGATGGCTCCAGAGCACACTAATGTACACAGTAGCCAAATCACTCACTCACAGCTTTTATGCCAGCAGCTCACAGAGTAGAATTTTTGCTCGCAAGTTTAGACGGAGAGGGGCTTGCAGCCATCTTTCTACCAAACTCATGCTAAGTATCAAATGGTGCTAAGCCAGGGGTTTGCATATGGGCATGACCAAATTGAGAGGGGAGCGGTTTGCTTTGCTCACGGTGCATTTTAAATCTGCTGCAGTGACTTCTGTCACATTTGTGTGTGGTGTGTAAAGTGCCCTTAAGATGCAGCTGACTTACATCCACCCTGTAGGGCTTTCAAGGCTATCAACAGAGGTGGTTTGCCATTGCCTGCCTCTACGTCCTTGGCGGTCTCCCATCCAAATACTAACTAGGGCCAGCCCTGCTTCCGAGATCTAAGGAGACTGGGCTAGCCTAAGCCATCCAGGCAAGGGCTGTGTTTTCTGGTAAGGGGCTGAGGTTCAGGGAACACAGCCCCGGGTTTGCGTAAAGAGAAACCTGGGTACAGAATCACCAGCTCCTTCTCTCCCTTCTCCTGCAGGCCACAGCAGGAAGCCCAGAAGATCTTCAAGGCAAACCACGCCATGGATTCGGAGGTGACCAAAGCCAAGGTGAGCGGCTTCCGCCTCTTTCTCGCCCCTCCCCTTCCAAAACTGACATCTCTGCAGAAGATGTTTCTCATGTTTTAATTTCATCAGGGCAGTGCCTGAGCTGCAGATTTTTAAATGGCACATTAACTGAGGGGCAAATTACGGGCACGGGAGCAGACAACAAGATTTTGAGGGGAATTCTAGAGGCACCCCCTCCTCCCAAAAACTGAAAAGTTTTCCTTCCAGGAAAGCTTGATAGTTTTTTTATTCTAAAAGTGACATTCACATCCCTCTAAAAAGACCCACAATCAACTGAAGCAAGGATTTACAGAAGTATCCTTTTTTTAAAGTATCTTTTAAAGAATCGTAATATCTTTTTTTAAAAAACTGGACCTCTCCCCATACTGATAGAAGCCCTTTGGTGGGGGGTGGCTCTGATATCTTAAGAGTAATAGCAGGGCTGGGTTCAAGGGTTGGTCCCTTGGGCGGTTGCCAGTGGTGCCTTTGCCCCACCGCCTGGGAGGATACAGTGTTAACCCTCTACCAACCACCTCTAGACTTCTACTGCTACAGCCTGCCCCGGAGCAGCAACAAGGGACTGAGCCCGTCTCCTGAGCTGGGCTCCCTTCTCCTCCATCACAGCTTGGCTACTGCTGATTGCTCGTCCTCCTGAGCAACAGCACTTTCTGGCGGCCAGCAGGAAGGATTGCTTGGGGAATGTCCCTCCCCCCTTTAAATGCAGTTGGTGCCACATAGGGTATCAAGGACAGATGCAGTCTTGGAGGCTGACAAAAGAGAATCAGTGGAAATTGTCTTGCAGACGGGGGATATGAGGGAGGGTAGTTGGTGAGGGGGCACCAGAAGACATTTTGCTGAGCTTCCCCCAACCCTGCACCCCTGGAGCCAGCATCATGTAACAGATAACTATTTGGTATTCCATGTTTCCATCCAACTAAACGAAGGTACTCCTGGTCTCATTTCCTTCTAATGATAGCTTCCATCATTTCCTAACTGTCTTAATGGCCTTCTCAACAGCCACTAAAAGCTTTTTGCCTCTTAAATTGCGCATTATCTCTCCTGTTAACAAACCGCCGCCTCCTTTCGCAGTCCTTAAGAAAGGGTGCCATCCCACGAGGTGTTTGCAATACATTGAAATGTTTTTAATCAACCTGTAAATTGCTTGTGTGTTTAATGTCAGCAAATTGATCTTAAGTTTCTTAGATCTGTTGGCGCTTTACCAAAGACACTGAACTGTGATGGGGCTCCTTCACCACATTTCCCAGTGGTTGGATCCTGACAACACCATTAATATTTCTCTCCTGCCTCCGTTGTCTGTTTCAAAGGGCTGTATCTGTGCAAAAGTCAGGAGGATTTGGGAAGTGTGATTACAAAGCAAAGGGGATGGATGGGGCTGTGTATTGTCTAAATTATGTGAATGGGGAATTTGCATTCTACCCTTTGGCTGAATTTTTTTTTGCAAGCAGAATGATAGTAAATGGACAGCATGAGGGAGGGGAAAGAGACTGGGAAAGCAGGAACACAGATGACCAGCAGCCATTTCATACAGTAGCCGGAATATCGGGTTGGGTTAGTACTGAGGAGGGCCTGGGTTCAAATCCTGGTTTTACAGGTTTACCCCAGACTCGGTTAAACAGACATGCACTGCTGAAAATTTTCTGGGGCCTGGGGGCCCAGTTTGGATCAGTACTGTGGTGCGTTTGGAGGGAGGTTTAACCCTGCCCCCCATGTCAATTTCCTGAGCTTGAAAGGACCCTGGGAGCTGCAGTTTGCCCTGCTGGAGAAACCTGTGCATTCTGATGGTCTTTGCATAAGATTCCCCAACAGGGCAAATAGGAGTTTCCTGGGGCCATTTCAGGTTGGGAAAACAGATGGGGGAGGCAGGCTCAAGCCCCCCCTCTCCACAGTCCTGATCCAGATCATGCCCCCAGACTCACAAGAAGCTAAGCTTCAAGCAGGCACTGCGCAGCTTGATGGGATGCAGGGCAGACTACGAACAGTGCATTGTACAATTAGGCTCTGGATGGGCCATTCACTGTCATTCAGCCTATCCTTCCTCATAGGACTCTTGTGAGGATGAAATGGAAAGGAGAACCATGCCCCACCCCCTCCAAAGCACCTTCAGAAAAGAGGGTGGGTCAAAATTATGATGGTTGCAATCAAGAGGACTAGCAATGTAGCATTTTTCTTCTTCCCTCAATTGAGATAATTATGTCCTGGTTGGATCATTGATTCTGCAGTTGTATAATGTTGAGAATATTCACATCCCTTAGACTGTGGTTTGTTCTACACACGTAGGGAATAAAGTGGTAGGTTCCTGAGGTTGGTACACAGCGCGTGTACTACTTCAAGTGCAGGGGGGGAATCACACTTTTAAATGTTGTAAAAAGCATTTCCTGCAAATTAACAGGTAGCAAGCTCGATTAGGAATGTTTATCCTTGCTGTGTTCATTTTTCTTTTTTAATTGCAGGGAGGACTTGTTTTTTGCCTGGGGAGGATTTGTTTCCCAAATCACTCATGTACATGCACCCCTGTAGCTAGCAAAAGCATCCTTCTGCTAGCAAAGAGAAAAGACATGTATTGTGGGATATTAATTACCATGATTGTAAACCTATGTCTGCCAGGGTCGAGTTACAGACTAACACTCAAAAGAAACAAAGAGGAATAAGCTTCTTAAACAAGAAAATAAATTTATTAAATTAGCAGAAAGAGAACCCAGTTAAGTCAGGTAAATAAAAATAGAGGCACTACAAAAAGGAAATAAATGCACATGTGCAGTACAAACACAGTTTAAACCCTTTCTCTAGCAAACTACATGCTACCAAGGGAGAAAATAAAAGGGGAGAACCAAAGACAAAAGCCTGTTTCCTGAAGACAGCTGGGCAGCTCTAGATAAGCACAGCGGAATAGGATGGAAAAGTAGAGAAGCCACCCATACAGTTGGGGTAACAAGCTGGGATCCAAAACCTACCAGAAATTGGATGGACTGTGGGATAACTTTTTATGGGGGGTATACATTTGGCATAAACTGAGTCGGAAAAATACCCGAAAAATAACTTACTGGTATTTTTCAAGCTGGTTACCTAATATGGCTGCATTTCGGCTATCCGAAATGGCCAAGCCCGGAGTGGCCAAATAGCTAAACTTAAAGGGCATTTAAAGGGATCATGATCCCTTTAAATGCCTTCTCCAAGCTGGATGACTTTGGTGAGTTCACCCCGAAGGCATTTGAAGCGCTCACAGTCCCTTTAAACACCTTTCAGGTGAACTTGCCATGTTGAAAAAGTGTTTAAAGGGACTGCGAGCCCTTTAAACGCCTTTGGATTCTCGCTGCAGAGTCATGCAGCTTGGAGAAGGCATTTAAGGGGCCAGAAGCCCTTTAAATGCCTCCCCCCCCTTCATTGAAAGCAATGGAGGATGGGGACACCTTCTTTGGGGGCCCATAGAATTGGGGTTGTTGTTTTTTTAGGAGAGGTACTGGTAGCTATGCTGCAGATTTGGTTCTGTACCTCAAAAAACACCCCCCCAAAGCCCCAGATACCACCAGATTGATTCTTCATTATAGTCTGTGGGAAACATTGACTATAATGGTCCCCAGGGTATAATGGAGCCAAAAAAAATGGCTTTCCCGAATATTTACTGAATCCAAATACTATACCAGTATTGGGATTCAGGAATATTGGGAAATACTAATATTTTTCAGGTTCAATATACCCAAATCTGAAGAATACAATTTTTTTTTTTGCCCACCTCTACTTTTTATACATTTTTGCTAAAACCGAGGTGGGAAAAAGGTGTCAGCATTGGACTGTGGGAGTGATCGGGGGATGAGCTAATTTGAAAAAGGGTTTTTTTCGTGTGTGCATTGTGGAGGGGAGTTATGTTTTCTTTTTACATTACAGGTAAAAGCATCAAAGAGAAGTGTTCCTTTAGGGAGACTGAGAGTTTAGTGAGCAAGTATCAATGGCTGAGTATTTTACATGATGGAGTAGGGGAAGAAATCCTGTCCAGCACTTAAGCCTGTTGTTCACTGTCTTGATTATTTGGGTCCAAATTATCAGGGAGAGAGCCCCTTAGGTCCTTGGGGAAAAGGCCAGTTGGTTGACTCTCACCAGGTATGGCTTTCACATGATTAATGGAGGATTTGCTTTGGCATTTCTTTCATGCCCTCAGTGTGACCCACTGTAATTTTGATATCAGTTTGATCCAGACTCCAGTTTTCATTGCTAGGCCTAAACTAAGATGTGCAAGTGTACAGGAATCCAAAATGGAGGTCCCCTGCGAAGGGGAATCCTGTGACATCACATTAAAAAAAACAGCGTCCGCCTTCTGCTCTCTGTAGTGGTATAATCCATTCTGTCCATTTTAGGAGTTTA
The DNA here is from genome assembly GCF_001447785.1 of Gekko japonicus. Lineage (NCBI taxonomy): Eukaryota > Metazoa > Chordata > Lepidosauria > Squamata > Gekkonidae > Gekko > Gekko japonicus. The sequence goes on from NW_015160880.1 coordinate 133,756, forward strand.
CTGCCTCATTCTGCCGCATGGATAGATCAGGCCTGAGTCTGTGGGGAAAAGGTCTCAGAGCTAGGACCACTGACTGCGATGCTGTCCTTTCTATATGACTCGGCCACAGTTCCAGTTCTCTTCTTTGTTGTGTCTTTCCTCTTGCTGACTGACTTCCTCAGCAAAGGGAGCCAGTTGACAGCGGGAAACTCTCCAGCCTCTCTGTTGTTACCCAACTCACTTCCCATCTTCTCCAGCTCACTTCCGGTTTTCTCTTCTTCCCACAGCTGCTGGGTTTTGGCAGTGCCCTCTTGGAGAAGGTGGATCCAAACCCCGATAACTATGTAGGAGCTGGGATCATCCAGACGAAGGCACTGCAGGTTGGATGCTTGCTGCGTCTGGAGCCCAACGCCCAGGCGCAGGTGAGGTTGCAGGGATTCCCGAGACGTCTGTCATAGACAGGGACTGGAAGGCTGAGCAAAGGAGAGGGGAGGTGCAGGTGAGGTCGCGGGGATTCCCGAGACTTCTGTCATAGACAGGGACTGGAAGGCTGAGCAAAGGAGAGGGGAGGGTGTTGGTGAGCAAAGGAGAGGGGAGGCGCAGGTGAGGTCGCAGGGATTCCCGAGATTTCTGTCATAGACAGGGACTGGAAGGCTGAGAATGTGAAAGCTCTGCGGTTACTGGAAATGCTTTACAACAATGTCTGGTGAAAGTGAAACTGGGGGGGGGGAGAAGATGGTTTCAGCTTTTGTGACCTCTCCTTCCCCCAACAGATGTACCGGCTGACCCTCCGTACCAGCAAGGAGTCCGTTTCGAAGCACCTTTGCGAGCTGCTCTCTCAGCAGTTCTGAGGCCTCGGCAGCACCAGAGGAGGGAAGGGAGAAGGCTGTTCCCGCACACCAGCTGCCTCTTGTCTGTCCCCTCTGGTTTCCCTCCGAACCAGGGGCCTCTGGAAAGACTGTACTGCTCCCTGCCTGTTGTCGTGATAACCTCTGTGTTCTCGTTGCCTAGCCCGGGCCAGCACCAAGGGGGGGGTAAGCAAGGAGGGAGCAAAAAAAGAAGCAGCAGCAGTCCCCAGGTTGGATGAAGTACAATTGGGGGTGGGGGTGAGACGACGTGTGTCAGTCATTTCTCCAGGAGTAATCTTCCTCTCGCCAGGAGGGTGGCCCTTGGATGAAGCCGGGACCCTTCCCACCCCATAGGCCTAGTCCATTCTCACTCAGGCTGAGGCGGAGAGTTGTGGTCGTAATCCTCGCCCGCCCGCACACACACAACCACACACACACACACACACACACTCCTGTATGTTGTTAGGCTGGCATCTGGGTTTTTTTGTTTACAATATAAACCCCTTCTTTCCCTTCACGTCCTTCCTCTGGGAGGTGGTGGTGGTGGAAATGCGTCACCTCCTCCAATTCCTTCTGAGCTGGCAGGAGGGAGGGAGGGGAAGGGGGGGGAGAGAATGCTTGTAGGATTTTTGTGTGTGTGTTTCTTTGCCTTGTGTACTTTCCACCCCGGGCGGTAGGGGTGCATTCTCCCCTTCCCTTTGTCATGGACCATTCCAGTGTTACAGTGTGTGTATTTTTGTGGGGAAGTAATCTGATTTGGAGAACAGGCCTGCCTTCCTGTTCTTATGTCCTCACCCCCACCCCACCCCACCCCAAAAGGAAAGCAAGCTGCACAGTGGGGGTGGGGTGGGAGGTGAGAAGATTTGCTCCCCCAGTCCCAGGAGTTTTAATGGACTCCTTAAGAAGCTGGAAGGAGGGGAGACGAGCTCTGGAGTGCTGTCCCCCCCCCCCCACATTTTGGACAAAAGGGAGTGGGGGAGGGGAGGGTTCAGTTCACGCTAGTTTGGGGGTGTCCCAGCTTCCCATGCTGGCCCGGGCTCCATGTTATTCTGCTGTGTAGGTGTTATCTAGCGCATCTTAGTTTTAATCTGGGTTTTTGAATGCCTGTAATCTTATCTCCATGTGACTCTAATAAAGCCGTGGGGGCGGGGGAGAGCCAGAATCAAGCCAGGCTGGGCCACCCCCACACCGCTGACTGACCTGTTGCCTTGTGCTGATCTTTGTCTGCTGATAAACCAGATGTGAGACGGAGGTACTGCCCCTGGAGCAGAGACTTGTCCACCTCTGAGCGCGAGGGGCAGCCATCTCTCCTTACATATAATTCTGTTTTGGGGTGAACGTTCCACACACTCCCACAGCATTTTGCTTGCTGACCTGTCACTCCAACGGTGTGCCAATCCAGTAGCTGCGTTGCTGGAGTCCCGCCCACATAAGGGGCAGCCAGCATCTCGGCCTCAGTGTCGTGCAAGGTCTCTCCAGGGCGGCAGGCGGAAGCTGACCCCGCTCAGCCCGGAGAGATAAAGGCTCCAAGCGCGCAGGCCAACCCAAGCAGGCCTCGCCCGAGCACGCCCGGAGAGCTGACAGGCAGCCGGAAAGCGAGAGGCAGCGGTGGCGCTCTGAACAAAGGAGGGGCGCCAGAATACGTGCCAGGTAACACCACTTGCCTATTTGCCGCAGCTCCGCACGCCTACTGTGGGGGGCCCCCCGCTTTCTAGAGCCCATTATATTGCTTTTATACAACGAGCTTTGCTTCTAGTGATTTTATAAAGCTGAATTTGCTGTTCTCGGCATAGGGGCTTCTAGCCCTCTTATAGCTTGATGGCTTTCTGTACAGTTGGAACTAACATCCCTCCCTCCAGCGGAGTGGTTTTCCCTGGCCCTAGAAGGTTGTTCAGAGTCTTATTGTGTCAGTTAAGCAGCATGGATTTGCCAAGAAGTGGAAAGAACTCAGCACACAAAATGCAGTTATGTAAGGACATGCTTTTTGCTGAGATATGGGGCCTCCTGGCTGTGCCAACTTGAGGCCAGTCTTAAAAGGAGGAAGTAACTGCTGCCCAGCACAGTTGAACTGCCAGCATCCTCTGGGAGCTCCATCCTATGGAGAACCAGGAAGGGAATTAGACGGTAGACCACATTTGTATCCTTGGTGCACAGTGCTTCTAGCAAGGGGGTTAAATTGTGCAATGAAGAACTCCCTTCTTCATCTATGGTGTGAATAGATTATGCAGATTATCTGCATAAATATCTGATTTTGCATGCCACTCATTTCAGTAACCACTGCTAAAGTGTTTGATGCTGCTGAAAGGAAGGGATACGGCCTAGATATAGTGTTGAGTTAAAGGGACAGTGGAAGAAATGCAGTTGGCTTTGTGCAGGCACATGAGTTGTTGTGTTTTCGCCTCCTTTTGGGAGAGTGTCTGCTACTGCTGTTTGGATGGGCCCAACAACCTTCCTGCGTGCATGGCTAATAACTTATGTTTGTAATGATAGAGCAGTTGAATTTCAGCTTCCATTTATTGTTTATTCAACCTGAATTGGAGAGAATCTGTCACAGCTGAAACTCACGCACTTCATCTGCCTCAGATGGGTACAAATCAACTAAATTTGGAATACAGTTCAGCTCAACCCTGGAACAATGTGGCATAAGGACACTTTGCAGATGCATTACTGGCAAAAATGATTCATTCTCTGTCTTGTTCCTGTTCTTTCTAAAAGTTACTCCAAGCTACAGCTGCTCTGTTTCAAGGCAAGTTGAATGCCCTCTCCATGCTAGTTTTCTGCTTTAAGCATCCAGCATGAAACCAGTGGCAAAGGTGTAGAAAACAGCTAGACCAGCCTGGCTGTATGTAGAATTTCAGATAAGATTGGGGTCATGCCCAAGGGGTTCTCTGATGTGTCTCAACTTGAAAAACAAGACCAGCTCCTTCTTAATACCCCACTTTTCCAGTGTACAAAGTGATTCTAAGGTTTTGCTCAGTTGTGTCACACTGACTTCACTGCGACTCATTTTTACACGTGGATGCAGGCTTACAGCTTAAATCTAAAATTCTAGAGAACTCAGAACTGAAAGGGCAATGTGAACAAGCTTCTGAGAACTATTCAAATTCATACAAAAGCTTCAACTACTTTATATAAAAAGTGGTTCACAAAACATTTTATTAACTCTTACAAACAGTCTTGCAAGGTTAGGTCAAAATTAGTATGGCTTTCCAGTGAGCTGGCAGAGGCCACATTTGAATGTCAGCAGTAGGAACATCGAAAGAAGAGCCTCTCATAAGTAGAAACACAGAACGTGTAGCGTGTGAAGTCGAGAAGCTAATCAAGTTATCACAGAAATTGGAAGAGGAGATGAATGAGGTAGGAGCAAATGCTCCTGGGGGAAGATGGGCTGATGCCAATTTCTATCATCAGACTTCCTGTACCTGCAGAGCCACAGCAGGCACCTTCCAACCCAGGTAAGCCAATTGCTGTGCTGAGCTGTACTGCATTATAAACCTTGGTCCCTCGGCTCCAAGTCTGTCACTTTTGACCCATCCGTCTTAGTCTTCGGTAGAGGGTACGCTTGCATTCCTTGCTGTTTGGGTGTATGTGATATCAATGCATAAATACCTGCAGACAGGTAGTGGGAGACGCACTTCTTGCCAACTTCTTTTAAAAAGCAAGCATTCCTTTCTGTATGGGGGCTGGTGAAGGAGAAGAGGCCAAGAGTGTCTCAGTTACCTCCTGTGTAACCACCAGAGAGTTAGAGAGATTTGCTCTCATCTTCAGAATTCTTCCTGATTTGGGAATTTCTTCCATATCCAGGCTGCTCCGGTATACAGGAAATACACCTTTGCGGAATGTTTTTGGGGGAGGCATGTCTCATCCCAGCATCCGGTTGGGAACTCCCCTGCTCAGAGGGCAGAATCCTCAGCGGTGAGGGCCTGCAGCGTGCTGGTTGCCAGGGAGCGCAGGGCAAAGGTGGGCACGTCTGGCTTCAGGAGCAGAAAGAGCTGGTGCTGCCTCCCGTGGATGGCATAGGCCTTGTGTGTGGCACTGATGATGTAGCAGTGCAGCGGGTGGTGTGAAAAACCGGCCTGGAACTCTTCCTGCAGAGGCACTGAGGGGGAGGGGACGAGAGGGTTAGGAGGCTCAGTGGGAACAGAAGAGCTGTGTATGTGCTGCATGTCTATGAGTTAGTCTGTCAAAATGCACAGCACAGGCTCTGGCTTCAACCAGGGTGCCCCCCCCCCCCCCCGAATTTCTGTTTTTACCTCAGGAAAAAAAGAGAAAACATCCCTTGCTTATTCCTTTCCCTCCCCTATCAAGCTCCAAGTGTGTGAAATCCTGGGAACAGCTCAGTGTGCAAGTACTTGGCATTGTTTTTAAGGGTCCTACAAAGACCTTTTTGTTCACAGTACGAAACGTGAAGGCTGAAGCAGATGGTGTCAGGAGGGGGGGGGGGGGGAGGGGGGGGGGGGTCCAGGTTGGGACGCTCCTGGAGATCCGGGGGAGGAGTCTGGGGAGGGAAGGGACCTCAGTGGGGTACGAGGCCCTAGAACCTACCCTCCAAAACATCCATTTTCTCCAGGGAACTGATCTCTGGAATGGAGATGAGCTGTAATTCCAGAAGACCTCAAGGTTCCACCTGGAGGCTGGCATCCCTAGGTCAGGAGTCACTACTGCCGTTACTCACCCGTACTCCCTTCGGACTTCTCAGAGGGAAAGTACAAAGAGATAGCTAAGGCGTAGAAAGAGCGGAGGGCACAGAGGCGACTCTTCAGGGGCATCTCGGATTCTGCAAGAGGGAGGCAGAAGGCAGGGGGCTTCTGAGAAACAGCCACCCCACCCACACAAAGACAGATAAATTGTACACGTGCCCCTCGGAGACTGGGGAAGGGCCATCTTTTCCCTTGCAGGGTGCTTGAGCCCTACCTTCCGCCTGGGTGCCGTGAGGTTGTACTGTGAAGAGGCTTTTCCTCTGTTCTTGGTTGATCAACAATAGCCTGTTGGTGATGAAGGAAAGGACAGTGCAGTTTTGTAGTGGAAATGTAGGAGTGTTTAGAAGGCACCCATTCTCTACAGGACTTTGGATGCAACCAGCAGTTCTTAAGAGTCCTGGCTATGTGTAAGACTCACCCAAGGATGCCAGGGGCAAGAGACGTGCTTGGAGGGAGGCAGCGAGGGGAGGCTCTGGCAGTCTGCTTCAGGAGATCCAGCAACGGTTGCCAAAACTGTTTCACTAGCTGTGGATGGAAAGAGATTGCTAGTGATGGCTGCTCCCTGGGGGTGACAGTAACAGGCCAGCTCTTGGCTATTTACCTGCTGTAACCGATGAAGGACTTCATACTCGCCTCTCCCTTTGATTGCCCTGTGCAGCAGGACAAGTAATATCCATTGTCCTATCTAGTACGTTTACATCCTCTAAGGAGCTGAAGGTGTCAATACATGGTTCTCCCTTCCCATGTAATCCTCACAACAGCCCTGTGAGAGAGGTTAAGCTCGGAGGCAGGGACTGGCCCCTGATCACTCAGCAAGCATTGTGGCAGAATGGAGGACCTGAACACAGGTCTCCCAGCTCTGTCTGACACTATGACCTTGACACTGCACTGGTTCGCCTTTCTAACTAACGGAGGGATCAGCCTTAGATGTGGATTGGAGAGGTTGGCAATTTAAGGCCCTTGCCCTTCAATGGTTTGCCTCTTTTCTTCAAGGCCGGGGACAAAGGGTGGCGATTGGGGATCAGCGGTCCCGGAGGCACCCTCTTGACTGTGGGGTGCCTCAGGGAGCAGTGCTGTCCCCGATGTTGTTCAACATCTACATGCGCCCCCTTGCCCAGATCGCCCGGAGGTATAGGCTTGGGTGTCATCAATATGCAGATGACACCCAGCTCTATCTGATGCTGGGCGGCCGGTCGGACTCCGACCCAGATGACCTTCATCGGGCGTTGCAAGCTGTGGCTGGATGGCTCAGACTGAGTCGGCTGAAACTAAACCCGGTGAAGACGGAGGTCCTGGGTCTAGGTCGGGTTGGTTCGGGGTTGAGACTCCCTCTCTCGACCTGTGATGGGGCACCTCTGGTGCCAGCATCGAGGGGTAGGAGTTTGGGTGTGCTCCTGGACTCCTCTTTAACGATGGAGGCCCAGGTAGCAGCCACTGCCAAGTCGGCCTTTTATCATCTTTGGCTGGCTCGGCAGTTGGTTCCCTTCCTTGACTGCGATGACCTGGCCACCGTGATCCATGCGACGGTCCCCTTGAGGCTGGACTACTGTAACGCTCTCTACTTGGGGCTGCCTTTGTCGCAAGTCCGGAAGCTGCAGCTAGTGCAGAATGCAGCAGCCAGGCTGCTGATGGGTTTCTCTAGGCGAGACCATATCCGGCCTGTGCTGAAGGCGCTGCACTGGCTGGCAATAGCGTACCGGTTTCGCTTCAAAGTGCTGGTTCTTACCTTTAAAGCCCTCTATGGCCAGGGTCCGGCATACTTGAGGGACCGCCTTTCCCCATATGTTCCCCCAAGAGCACTACAGTCGGGGGCCCAACATCTTTTGGTTACCCTAGGCCCCAGGGACATCAAATTCGCTGTGGAATGAGCTCCCCGAGGAGATCTGGGCCCTGCGGGACCTTGTGCAGTTCCGCAGAGCCTGCAAGACAGAGCTCTTCTGCCAGGCTTTCGAGTAGGCACTGCAGCCACCACTGTACCGCTACCGCAAAGAGCGGGGATGCCATCGGGGTGCATGATGGCCCTGGGCCGAAGATCGGAAGGCAGCGTTGTCCTGGAACCTGCTTCGTTGTTCTGGGTCCATCTTCCAGAACCCATCTTGGAACTATGAACTTTCAGAGCACCAGCACTTCATTGTAATTTTGTATTGTTTTATCCTCCTTGTAACTGTTTTATCATGGCTTTGTGCTAGCCACCCTGAGCCCGTTGGGGAGGGCGGGATATAAATTTGAATAATAAATAAATAAATAAATTTAATATGTTAAACGTCTCTTTCCTACCCGGCAAGGCTGCAAGGAAACAAAGGCAAGCTGCTTCATTTGCAAACACTGATGTTGACATCCCCCGTCCCTCACCTCATCAGCCACGTACTGTAAGGAGGGACTTGGCCCGCACAACAGCACCACCTCCAAACCAGGAACAAGCTGGAAGGTCAGGAATCGGTGAGGAACCTGTTGGAGAGAAAGGTACAAGGAGAATCAAAAGAAAATCAAGAAGAAGGTCAATAAAATGGAAAGAAGCAAGAAAATAAGTTATTGATGTTACAAATGGAGAAATCAAATTTGACTCTCCGATTTCAAGGAATCCAGGAGGTTGAAAAAGAAGATCTCAGAAGCATAATAACGGAAGCGTTGGCACCACTGATGGGCAGTGAAGCGGATAAATTAAGCGAGGAAATGGATCTGGTATACAGATCCTATTCTAACTTTACAAAGAAAAATAATCTGCCTGCTGAAGTGGTTGTCAAATTTGCTAAACGTGTCAGAGATCAGATTTTGAAAGCGACATCAGCAACACCCTTGAAGATTGGAGAGCAAGCTGTAAGGATTTTAAAAGATGTACCATTTAAAATTCGACAGAAGCGGAAGGCATATAAAGGTCTGACCACATTCTTGCAAAATCGTCAAATTAATTACAGGTGGTTGATACCAGAAGGACTGGTCTTTAAGTTTAAAGACAAGAGAGAGAAGATTGACTCCATTTTCAAAGCACAAGAATTTTTGAAGAGACATGCCAGCTCAGAGGAAGAAGCAGAACTTGCTAAGTGGAAAGTTTTCAGTAGTGATGAGGACAGCAACCCGGAGGGAGGAGACGGAGAACCGGAAGAAAAAGGAGCGGTGGGAGGTGTCTCCTATAACTTGAGAGTCTGAAGAACTTTTGAGTGTGCTGCAAAGAGGAGCGGTGGGAGGTGTCTCCTATAACTTGAGAGAGAAAAAAGGCAGACGCCCCAACGTCTGAAGAACTTTTGAGTGTGCTGCAAAGGACAATACTAATACTAACCCAAAAGGACTTTACTAATCTAATTAATTTTTTAATCTTTGACAGGTAAAGAAGCAAGAAGATTGACTACTCACGGTTGAAGCTATGGACTGTACTAATACTGATAAAAGATTAATATACTAATTTACTCACCACTTTTCTTAATCCCTCTATATACCCTCCCTTTTTCCTGAAAAATTTAAAGCAATAAAGTCCTCTCCTTTTGAGGAGAGTTTATTTTTTTTAAAAAGACCCTCTTCCCCTCCCAATCTATCTGTTTACTCACCGTAGGACTGCCATGAGGAAGGTAAACGGGCAGATCGCGGGAGGTGTGGGGGGGCAGTGTGCGCACCAGCCATACCAGCAGCATGGCCTCCTGGGCTGCAAGCTGCCACCACTGCTCCGTCGCGCACAGCACATGGCCTTCAGTCAGCAGACTGCCAAACCGC
>NW_015160880.1:143052-155289 GCF_001447785.1 Gekko japonicus
GACATGTTCCAGGGATCCCCAGCAAAACAAAGCTATGTGTCAAGCCATGTTTTTACCAGTCATTACCCAGTATTAGCAAGCCCTTACCATGTTTCTCTTAACTCCTTTGTCAGTGCAAGCAAAACAGGTTAGCCAGAGTATATACGACACATGAAACTGTCTTATACCAGGACAGACCATTGATCTATCCTGGCCAGTGTCTACTCTGACTGTCAGAGGCTCTCTAAGGTCTCAAGCAGAAGGCTCTTCCATCACTTGTTTCTTGATCCTGTTGACTCTGTCCCGAGAGTGAACCTGAGGTCTTCTGCATGCAGAGCAGATGCTTTACTGTGGAGCCCACCACCCCTCCTCTTAAAGAAGAGAGCATGCATGTTGCAAGGGGTGCTTGTACAGTTCTTCTGTTCTCCATTTTGTTCTCACAACAACCCTGTGAGGTAGACTAGACAGAAAGAGGACTGTGAATGGCCCAAGGTCACTTAGTAAGGTTAGTTGCAGGACACGGAGATGTCTCGCCAAGGACAGCCCAACACATGAACCACAACACCACAGTGGTAGTCTCTTTTAAGTTTCCGTTCTGGTCGGACAGTGGAGTGTGATCCCTGACTTTACCCCCTCCCAAGATTTCCTTTTCCTGGGGTGTGTTAGGGGGGCAGGTTGTAACCTGTTGTGAAAAGCCAACCTCACCTGCAAGATGGCCCTGGAGGGCACCACAGCACACTCCACATAGTGGGTCAGGTCAGCACTGCATTTGCCAGGCTCCAGGAAGCTGTCAATCAATCTGTAACATGCCTAGAAAGGGGGAGGGGGAGCAGGATGTACATTTCTTATTAAAACAGGTATCCAAAAATCTCCCCAAAGACTCTGGAATAGGTGACAAAAACAATTTGGGAAATTGTTGTTAGATAAAACTGCAGAGGGAAGTAAAGATTAGAAAATTGCAGACGGAAAGTCAAACCTTGTTAGGTGGACAACAATGCATAGACAAAAAAGGGGACATTAAGAAGCATCATACTAAGAAGTCACTGCTCATCCCTCACCACTAACACTTGGTCTAATTAAATATGGACTTCTACACATTCCAAGGGCACTCTTGCTTAATCTTTGATAGACCCATGGGTGCCTGCGGGGGGTGGGGAGCAAGAAGGGCATTTGCCCCACTTGCAGAATCCTAAATTTACTGATTTTTTAAACATACTCTAACACACACACTTCCAACTGGTCACCAAGAGTCTAGTGCAATTTCTGAGTGACCAGCACTCCCCCCCCCCCCTTGGATGGACCTTCTGAGAAAAGGATACTCTAAAGCAGGTATCAACAGAGGTGCTCTGTCATTCAGACTGCAGCAAAAGACCCCTTCAACTGATCTGAAGGAGAAACACAGACTGGAGCAGCAAGCAGTCTCTAAAACTGTGGCTTTGCCCTTGATCCCAAGCCTGCCGGGAAGTTTCCCCTGTGCTCCACCTTTCCACCTCTTGGAGGAGGAGGAGATTGGATTTATATCCCGCCCTTCACTAACCAAAGGAGTCTCAGAGCTGCTTAAAATCGCCTTTCTCTTCCCCTCTCCACAACAGACACCCTGTCAGGTAGATGGGGCTGAGAGAGCTCTCATGAGGACTGCTCATGAGAGAACAGCTCTGAAAGAACTTGTAAATGACCCAAGGTCACACCAGCAGCTGTATGTGAAGGAGGGGGGAATCAAACCGGTTCTCCCAGATTAGAGTCCACACTCCTAACCACTACACCAAAGTCCCAACAGGACTTACAATTACTTTTGCTCTGACTTCCTGGTCCCCGGGAGGCCCTGGCCCACAACCAATGTTCCCTCTAAGCTGTGGAGTCTCATGAGCAAAAATTCTACTTTGTGAGCCACTGGCATTAAAGTTGTGAGCAAGCGATTGGGCTGCGTTTGCTCTGGAGCCATCCTTCCTGAGCTAAGATAAAAATGTGTGAGCCGGAGGCTAAAGAACTGTGAGCTAGCTCACACTAACTCAGCTTAGAGGGAACACTGCCCACAACTTACCTTCAGGTCCTTTTTGAGACGCTCAATGTTGCGTGCATTCACCAGTTCCTCCAGGCCCAACACCAGCACCTGGAGCAAAACATATGACCCTCTCCTAAATCAGTAAGAGAAATCTCTCAAGGAAAGAGGACTGCTGCACTTTGCGCAAAGGAGGACAACCGCCGGCTCCCTCAGAAGTGGAGTGAGTTCCTAGCCCTGCTTTTGTCAGCGTGTGCTCTGTGCTCTTTAGGAGCAAGAACTTTGGGGTTCTCTAATACCCCAGGCGCAAAGAGTGCACACTTTTCTTACAGGGTAATTTATCTACTGTGATCCCAAATCCACGCTCACAGTCACTAATGCAGACTTGGATCCCTGCTCCAGCTACAGCAAAGGTCCCCAACATGGTGCTCGTGGGCACCCACCCACACCTTTCCTGGTACCCATCAAAGTGTTTTTAGAAAGTGGGTGAGGCCAGGTGGGTGGGGCTTTTTGCCCATCAGGGCTTCTGATTGCCCACTGGAGATCTGATTGGTTGGGCAGATTAAAATAATATTGTTTCAGCAGAAGCTGCCACTTCAGTGTTGTTTTTATTCTCTCTCGTTCCTCTTTCCCAGTGTGTTTTTAAAATTTACCCCTCTTCTCTCCTGCACTGGGGCTTCTTCTGTGTGGTTGTGCCTCACCGCCTTCGGCAGCCACTTTGTGGTTGTGCCCACCACCCTCTGTTAGAATTCCAAAGGTGCAGTCAAGATGGAAAAGGGTGGGTGACCCCTGAGGTATAGCATGCACCAGAAGAACTGCGACACATCTACTCTTTCACCACCTCAATGGCAAGTCCAAAAGGATGGCTAAGAAGTGCATTGGAGAACTGAAACAACAGATTTTTAAAACGTAGTGAGCTATGGGACTAATTAATACCTTGGGTTTAGCAGGCTGGTTGGGGAGGGGGCTGGAAATCGAGAGCTGGGCCCTTGGAAAGGTAGCTGCTTTTAGGGAGTACAGCAAAGGTCCTAGAAGAAATTGCTTACCAATCCCCATCCTTGCTCAACAAACTACCTACTGTCAAGACAGTGGCTTGCCTAGTAGCCTCCTGGCTTTTAAAAAACATTGGTTCAGGGTTCAGGCCTACAAAGTCATAGAGGGTCCTCTCTCTGGGAACTCAAGATCACGCTGACTGCAGTTTCAGAGAGCAAGGTAAGGAGGAGATGGGAGTCTTACACAGGTGTCCCTGAAACCAAGGGGCCTGAAGGTTTCAAGGCCAGGAACTGGGAGGGAATTTCACCTAGATATTCCATCTCCTTAGGGCATGGACTCCTGGGTGGGGAAAGGTGCCTTGGGGCCTGCATGCCAATGCAGGTTACAGGGTCTCAGGCTAGCAACACAACTGATTGGCTAAGGTCACCTGGTTAGCAACAGATCTGACTAGTCAACTAGAATCACACTAACACAGATAGTTTGGCATAAAGGAAGATTCTTCATTCTAGCCTGTGTCCTTTGCCTGGACTGTATCTGCCTTTTGGTCATCTCTTGATTCTGAAACAGGTTGGAGCCTTGCTGGCTGGAACAACTGCCTGTGACTTTGAAACCCTGTTTGGACTCAGTCTGGTCAGGTAACATCTGAATCAGAGAACCAATACTTGTAAAAGTGCCTTAGGTTACATATTTAGCTTTTATTATTTTATTCTTGCTATTCACTGCTCTTATATCATGTATCTCTGCACAGTCCTTTAGCAACTCTTATTCATTGTATTTTGTGGTATTCTTGGGTTTTGGAGTACTTTAGCCCTTTATTGGCTACAGCTAGCAGAGTCATTGTTTTTGGAACTCAACTTGCAAGTGTCCCACCTTACAGGGCTGACTTCTTGATTTAGATCCATGAGGGATGGTCCCTTAGTCTATGGCTGGCAGTTTAGTAAGAGGACTGGTGGTGGCTTGCTTACTCTGGGGTCGTGAGGCTTCACTGCTCAGCATTTTGTTGTTTTGCTCTTGTCCAACCTGTCACCCTGAAGAAGTAACTTTTAACACCTACTGCAAAGGCAGAAGTTGCATAGGTTTCCCCACTTTTTTTGATCATTCTAAATGATCAGACACATTTCCAGGCACCAGTGGTGATTTAACACTGAAGAGGATCTGCAGCTTTTATATGCAATGTCTAAAACAAAGGCTAAGCTTATCACAGAACTAACTTAGCTGCTCCCCTTTGAATGTTTGTCCCACCCACCAATGGACTGGGCTTGTACTGCAAGCTCCTTTTACAGACCGAGGATGGAATGGCATTCCGTCACCCCAATTGCTCACCATGGCACTGAAGACATTCTCGAGGAGTCTCCCAAGGCTGAAGTCACTTGCACCTTCATCGGAAGACAGGACAATGAGGGTGATGCTGGGAACATTAAACATAAAATATAGAAAGAGAGAGGCATGGATGCCGGAATGCCATAGAAGGCTATGCCCATTCATTGCTACAGCTTTCAACAGACACCTGTGTATTTTCAAAGACCTGTCTCCCAATACAGCATTAATACGCCATCTTTATGGTAGCTTAACTCGAACATCGAGAGCACTTAATAATGCTGAAATATGTTGATTGATTTTAAATGTTTTTAATTGTTTTATGTGAGGCTTGTGCCTGATTGTGAGCCGCCCTGAGCCTGCGCTGCGGGGCGGGCGGGCTATAAACCGAATTTATAAATAAATAAATATAAATACAATGGCTAGCAACTTGTTTTGGCATTATCCTGAAACAAAATACAAAATACCTGAATTAAGTTCTTAATAATCGTAATTGTGTGCTGTCAAGTCACAACCCACCCAGGCAACCCCAGGACCATGAGTTTTGAAGGCAAGAGATGAACAGAGGGGTTTTTGCCATAGCCTTACTCTGCCTAGCAATCCCTGTCTTCCTTGGTGCTCTCCCATTCAAGTACTACGGCTGATCCTGCTTAGCTTCCAAGCTCTGATGAGATCAGGCTAAGTTGGGCAATCAGGCTGCTCTAGCTGTATGTTTGGGGAGGGGAATATCTTAGGAAGCAAAGAGAGCCCAAGAAAGCAAGGCCTCCTTTTAACTGCTTTTTTGTTTGCACTCATTTGTGCTCCATTACGTTGTCACTACGTGGTGGCACAGATCTCTGCAACCAGAAAAGTAAGAGAACCCCCCCAAAGTTCTAACAAGGTCTCAGAAGTTGAATAATACACTATCCCCAACGTGTCATGAGAATTGCTGCATACTGTGGTAATGTGGGTGCTAATGAGAAGGATGAGAGAGCGGGAGCCAAGAAAAGTGCCTGAGATCATTCTGCCTAATAACACCCCCCCAAACCTTCTTCAAATGGATGTACTAAATAAAGACAGCCCATATCCTGAGTATCAGCCAGGGACCTGAAAGAACAGAAACTGATATTTTCAGTATTCCCACTATTTGATAGCAACTACAAGAATTGATTATAATTTGCATACTAATGTGTACCCCCTGATCAGCTGATATCAGTGCAGTAGTTCTTGGGGTACAACTTCTTTGCTCACCTGTTGTGGAACACTTTCCACACCACACGAGTGTTCTCTGTACAGGCAGCTGTCAGCAGGACATCCAAGTTGGAACCAAACATGTGAACCCCATTCAGGGAGCCAATCACAGAGAAGGGTAGCTAGGAGAAGAACAGGTGAACATAATTATAATTTTTGTATGATTTATAACACTTTTTTACTAAGTGCTTCATAGTTCTCATCTCTTTTACCCTAATAACAGCCCCAACTAATTTCCACAACAGCTATGCAGCTGCCACAGTTGAAACAGGAATCTTCACACTAGAAGCCTTCCCAAGATGCAATCTAACACACACTTCTATTGAAAACAGGGGGGACTTACTTGCCCTAAGAAAGCTTCATATATTTACTAGTAGGCCAGACCATTGGCCGCTCACAAAGTATTGTCTACTCTGACTGGTAGCTGCTCTCCAAGTTCTTTCTTGAAAGGATTTTAAGTGGGCAACGTATGCACTGTACCGTACTAATTGTACAGATTGCTGAGTCTAAATCTGTCTGCATTTACACTTGTTGGGGAGGGGGGGGATCAGTTACCACAAATAATACATTCATTTAAATAAATGAATCAAGAATATACTAAAATGTTCCAGTTTATTTTGGGAGACAGAAGGAAGGCAAAGTTTTATCAAAGTGCTTTTCCAAGGGGAAGCAAAAGGGGCTGTAATGATAATGTCACAGAGCCCATCTCTTAATATACAGAAATAACAGAAAGTTTGTGGTTTTATTTTAATATAAATGTAACTGCTGTCCGAAGGTCCCTGCCACACAGAGGTATAAAGCACGGCGAAAGTGCGGCTTTTTAGAGCTGCACCAAAAGAGACACGCGGCGGCGGGATCACACAGATCTCCTGAGCCGCCACGCAGTTGCTCCCCAGCACAAACAGATGCCGGGGAGGAAGCCACTGACGGGAGACAGAGGCGGACGGGAGCCTCGAATGCTCCTGCCGATGGACGTGCCGGCGATCCCACGGCCGCGCTTAATGTGGCGTGTCAGGTTGGTTCTACCTTTTTCTAGGTTTTTTTTTAGTGCACATTTTAGGCCTAAAGGGACAGATTGGGGACGGGTGCACGCCGATTCCCAGATGTTGTGGTGAGATTGCGCCCGTTTGCTGCACCCCCGATCCGTCCAATTTCCGGGCCAAAACCTCCCGTGTGGGGCCTGAGTACAGCAAAAGTGACTACCATTTCTCAAGAAAGTGGCTTGTGTGCCTTTTTCAAGTCAAAGGTTTTAAGATGCTACAAAACTCTTCCAGGTGGGTACCTCTATTCATTTGAAGCAGCAAAATAAAGTAGGAATCCAGTGGGACCTTGACTGCTAACAAAATGTATTCCCGAATGAGGTTTCCTGAATCACTTCACCAATGCATCAGCGAGCTCCAGCTCACAAAAAAGCACAACATTCATCCATCTATCTTCATGAAATAAAGTTTACACTAGAATTGTTACCACTGGATTCTTGGTTCATAAGACTCTTCGCTTTCCAACGACAGTACAAATCTATGCCTCGTAGGAATCTGTATCCTATGCACATTAGGAAAGATCCCTGTGCTTAGCAAACGTGAAGCAAAGAAATTCTCCTGAGGGAGATGGAAGCAGCAGCCACAACCCTCACCTGCTGCTTGACGGAGCCACCCCGGCTCCTGCAATACAAGGGCACTCCACTACTGGCTGTGAGGCACAGCAAGGTCACGGAGTCCCCTGTTTCCTCCCACATCTTCACACTGAAGAACTCCGCCGACGGGTTCCCGCCCCGCTCTTTTCATTCCTCTTCCAAATACCAACCACCGATTCCTAATCTTTCCCCTAGCTCAGGGCCGCCATCTTGATCGCCCACTGAATGCCGGGATACACAAGCAGCACCATTGCCATGGTAACAAGCACTCTTTAGTGGTTGGCTACTCTCCTGTGTTTCTTCCCCGCCCCCTCCATCGTCCCGCCTCTGAGAAGAAAGAAAATTAATTCTGCTAAAAGAGGGCAGAACTAGTCGAGTATTATACGCACGCGCGCTGAAGGCCAGACCAGAAGGAGAACGTTTCCGGTCGACGAGCAGCAAGGCAGAGCTAGCCGGATGTCAGCGTTGGGGAGGAGAAGGGGGGTGGGAGGGTGGGAATAAGGGATGGAAGTCAGTCTTTGAGGGAAATATTGCCTTGGGAGAGGCTGAGTTAGAGACCCTTTCTCCATTTTCCTGTTTCTCTCTTTATTTGGCACATGGATTATTTCTCTTTCCTATTCTGCTAAACTAAAGTGATGTCCAGTGTGGAGAAAGCGGAGGCAGAGAATTTGGGGCTTCCTCTTCTATAATGTCGAGTTGAGGCGGTGCTAATCTCATGCAACTGATGAACAGGTGGTTCAGACCAGAGGATGCCATCGTCGTCCCCCCACCACCACCCCGGAACGTTTAATTAAGAAACTCGCTGCCACAAGATGTAAACGGCTGCCGTTGATGGCTTTAATAAAAAGGGTTAATGCACATCAGTGGCTATTAAAATAGTCGTAATTAAATGGAGCTTTTTCCATATCTGCTTGAGAGCAAGTGTGATGAATTGCTTAGAGTAATACACAGACATCCAAGCGAGATACTTCAGAATTCAAATTGGTGAAAACAATAGCATGGGCTTCCTTCGCTTGTGAGCTTCCTGGAAGCATTGGGGTGTGGTCCCTGTGGGAAAAAATATGTAAGACTAGGTGGATTTGATGTCTAATCAAGGAGGCCTTATGTCCTTTGAAAAGCAGTCTGGCTCTGCCTTACAGCTCTACTTCTGCTTTCTCCTTCCATAACCTGAACTCCACCAGTAAATTATCAGTCACTGTCTCTCTCCTTTTTTCATTGTTATGTTTACACCCTCCCCCACCAGCCAGCTCTAGGTTGGGAAATACCTGGAGATTTTGGGGGTGGAGCCTGAAGAGGGAAGGGTTGGGAAAGGGCTTCAATGGGGTATAATGCCATAAAGTTTGCCTTCCAAAGCAGCTGTTTTCTCCAGGCGAATTGATCTTTGTCACCTGGAGATCAGTTGTAATCCCAGGAGATTTCCAGCCACCATCTGGAGGTTGGCAACCCTACAGCAGATACTGTATGCATTCTGTGTTCCTTTGGCATTGAATATAATTAACTAGACATCGGTTTCAATTTTGCCTCTGTCATTAATTTTGTTGCTGTGTTTTGGTGTATAGCCCCTCTCCATTTTAGGTAGCTGGAGGAGATGGTGGTGCCAACGCTGGGGATGGTAGCCGACGTGGTCTTCGTCATTGAGGGCACTGCCAATCTTGGACCTTACTTCGAGTCCTTGCGCAAGCATTACCTCCTTCCTGCCATTGAGTGAGTGTTGTGGGGGTTCTAGGATATAGGAACATCTCTGTTACAAGAAAGAAGAGGTTCACGAGAGGTATAGGCACTGCTGGCGAAGGCAATGTTCAGAAAGTGCTCCTTTCTCAGAAGGGACTATGTATTTATTAACTTTACTTACTGCTAAGTTCTGTCTCACATATCATTATTTGCCTAATAATATAAAATATGTTTATGGGTCTGACCATATTGTTATTTGCCTAATAACAGAAAATATGTTTATTGTCTTCTAACAAGCGTGAATTACAGATAACAGTATTAAATTGGAATTACAAATAACAGCATTAAATTGGACTTTGCTCTGGAAAATTGTAGATTTGTTGAGTGGGTGTGGGCAAATCCGTTGCTCCTTTTTCACATTTGTGCAATGAAATATTAATGACTGACATCTTGGCATGTTTGTGACTGAACAAAAGTCTAAAATATTTGTTTACTCAAGATTTTATGCAAGTTGGTGATAAAACTCATCAATTAAATATGTTGGTTTGGCTTTCCAAATAAGTCCACAAAAGGTATGGTCAATTTTACTAGTTCACTCACCAGTGAATGCACTAATGTGTTTAAAGAGCCCTAACAATAAAAAGCCACTTTTGATCTCATACTTCTAATGTTATAAAACAGCTGTTGGGCATTTGGAGAATGAAGAAAAGAAGTAAAGCAAAAGGGAGAAATAAATATGTAGTTTTTAAGCCTTTGGAACTTCAAAAAAGGAATTCCCCCTTTCCTCCACCAACACATTTTGCCCAAACTTATGTGTGAAGTCACACACTGTACAACTGTACTTTTAAGTAATATCTGCTGTTTTCAGCAGGGCTTATCCACAGGTGAGTGTTCTTGTAATACCATGTGGTCTTACATCCAAGTAAACTTACATAGGTTTATAGTATAAGCAGGGCTTTTTTGTAGAAAAAGCCCAGCAGGAGCTAATTAGCCTATTGGGCCACACCCATGACAGCACAGCTCATTAGCATATTAGGCCACACCCCAAGCCTTCCCTTGGCTTGTTTGTGCACCCCGCGGCTGCGGGAAGCCTGAGCAAGCCTTCCCTTGGCTTTCTGGGCGCCCCGCAGCTGTGGGGAACCTGGGCAAGCCGGCCCTTGGACAGGCTGGGGAAGGCATTTAAATGCCTCCCCGGTCCTTCCAGCCGCCCCCCCAACCTGCCCGCCTCCGAGTCGCTGGGGGGGGTGTCGCTGTCCAGGCCTTCCCTCTGTAGCCACGCACGCAGAGGTTTTGGCTGTAGTGGGCATGGCCAACTCTGAAGCTAGCCTAAACTCCATTACTGTGTGTTCCTGCCCAAAAATAGCCCTGAGTATAAGGCTGTACATTCTCAATGAGATTGCTAAGCAGTCGGGTTAGAACGGATAAAAGGAAGTACTTCTTCACCCAAAGAGTGATTAACACATGGAATTCACTGCCACAGGATGTGGTGGCGGCTACAAGCATGGATGGCTTCAAGAGGAAATTGGATAAACATATGGAGCAGAGGTCCCTCAGTGGCTATTAGCCACAAGGTATAAATAGGTGATGCTCTGCATTCTTGGTGCTTGGGAGGCAACAGTGGGAGGCTTTCTAGTGTTCTGGCCCAACTGATGGACCTGATGGTACTTGGTATTTTTGGCCATTGTGTGACAGAGTGTTGGACTGGATGGGCCATTGGGCTGATCCAACACTGGCTTCTCTTATGTTCTTATTTTCTTATTTACTTGGAAATACATCCCACTAACCTCAGTGAAATATATGGGGTAACAGGAAGCTTGCAGTAAAATGTATCTAAATGGTATTTTATGAATAAATTGCAGTTATGTTCTCCCTCTTTGCTTATGTGTTCAAGAAGGTTTAAAATAATGGCTTACGACTTGAAAGGTATGGTATAGAAAGAGGGGAATGGAGAGGGAAGAAGAATACCATTCAGATTTCTGCCATTCTTTCAAGTCAAAAATAATTGCCACAAAAAGAAAAAAATGGCTGGTCTTGCAGTTTTCAGTCTACTCTGTCTCAAAGTGTCCAGGAAAATCAGGCATAAAAATGCAGTACTAAGTTAGCACAGGAAGGCGGGGCAACAGTGCAGCGACGTAGTTGAGTTTTCCCAGGGCTCTGAGACTCACCAACTTCTGGAGCTTTTTTAGGGGTTCATTTGGTTCTCCTTGGTCCCATCCGTTCGTCAGGAGTACGAACTGATTGCAGAGGACTTTTATATCTGAGCCCACCGTTTATGGCAACAACGGGTGTGGAGTCAGAATTGTCCTATCGCAGGAAGCACCGAAGACTAGCCGTGATAGCACGACTGACAAGTTGTATTACCCCTTTACAAAGAGCCTTCAGACCTCGTCATACCATCTAGGCGATTAACTTGTGAGTACTTTCTTTTTCTTGTCAACTTTCAAGCTTGGAAAACAACTTCTATTTGCCCCTATAAATCTTCCCGAGAAGCTAAAGGAGGTGCTAAGGAATCTTCCCTCACGCATTCCTACATAGGCGTAATCTTCGTGGGGGCGGCGGGGCTTCAGCCCCCGCCGAAATTTTCAGGAAGGTATTCAGCCTCCCCCGGGAGCCACCCTTGCTCCTAGCAAAGCAATGCCTCTGGCCCAGCCCCAGCCCCCCCCGGGAAATTGGAAAGTCTACACCCTTGCATTCCTATGATAAGCGGCAAAGCAGAGCTCCGGGGCGTCAACGTCAATATAAATACAAAGGGCAGAGTAATATATTGAAATCTCCTATCTGCTATTTGGAAAACACTTTAAATATTGAAGAACAGTGACTTACTTGATTTATGGGGTCTGGATGTAAAATGGCGATGAAGCTGGCACTCTTAATGGCGTAATTCCACAGAGACGATTGTTTACAAGAGTCTCGGCTTAAGTGCGAAATGGCTTTTTTAAGACAAATCGGAGAGGACTGGCAACTGTCAGAAACCTTTTGGGACGACATTATTCTATGAATGCAAACTAAAATACTTGAAGCTATCTTTCCATTTTTGGAACAAATCGAAAGTGTTTTTGAGAGTGAACAGACTAGTTTACTTGAAATAACAGACCCTCCATTGCAAATGACTCCATCCTTGTCTCAAAACCTCGATCGGTCTGGAGATGTGATCCCTAATACGGACTGCTTGAAGTACCAAGTTTTCTTAGTTACCAAGCACAATGAGGCGTTTTTACAAGCGTTGGGCTGTTTGATCTTGCATACAAGCCATCTGGAAGGGGAGGAGGAGAATTTCAAAGCGTCTTCAGAGACTGAACAGACTTAAGCGTTACTACATAAGTAAGATTGAGACCTTCAAAGATCAAAGGCACAGGAGATTAATAATTTTGGGGAGACATTTGCAGGGAAAACAGAAGAAATATAAACTGTATAA
>NW_015160880.1:155531-193025 GCF_001447785.1 Gekko japonicus
AAAAGTAATGGGCTAATTACCTAGAGAAGGTGTAATGACCCTAAGTGTTGTGAGAGAAAAGAGGGATCTATATAGTGTGAGGTGAAAGTATATTGGCATGGTAAAGTTGAGAGATGATGTTATGGAGAAAATATAAATTACTACGTTTAGGTTTGCAAACAAAGGGGATTTTGAAAGCTAACAATACTAAAAATATGAAAGAATATCTTAAAGGGACTAGATTGATATTATATAAGAAATTTGAACTGTCTAACTGCTGTGAAATATCTGTGTTTTTTCTTTTTATTGTTATAAAATTGATTAATAAGAGTAATAGCAGATAGGATATAGAAAAAATGAATTGTTTCTTGGGAACAGAATTTTACTTAATGACATCTGTTGTGGACTATAGATTAACAAAGGGAATTATGTATCTAAAGATGTTATGAACAAAGAAATGGCTGGATAGCTTTGAAGTGTATGGCTCTCTCTGTTTTGTTTTATATAACTCTTTAAAAAACTAATAAACCTTGCCCACCAACAATGGGCAAGCAGAAAAAAAAGTTAGCATAGATAATGAAGATTTAAACAATTGTTTCACTAAACTACAGAGCAAAGGTATCCACATTGTTTGCAACTTATAATTAGAATCATAGAGTTGGAAGGGTCCTCCAGGGTCATCTAGTCCAACCCCCTGCACAATGCAGGAAATTCACAAATACCTCCCCCCCACACACACATACCCAGTGATCACTGGCCAAACTGGCCTGTAGAAAAATTGCTGCTTGACCCTGAAGTGGCGATCAGCATTTCCCTGGACATGTAAGAAAGGGCCACAAGAACTAAGCACTGATGGAAAAACCCTTCCTGCCCTCCCTCTCATGATCTTCCTAAGTTCACAGAATCAGTATTGCTGTCAGAAGGCCATCTAACTTCTGTTTAAAAACCTCCAAAGAAGGAGAGCCCATCACCTCCCGAGGATGCTTGTTCCACTGAGGAACTGCTCTAACTGTCAGGAAGTTCTTCCTAATGTTTAGCCAAAAACTCTTTTGATTTAATTTCAACCCACTGGTTCTGGTCCAACCTTCTGAGGCAACAGAAAACAGCTCCACACCATCCTCTATAGGACAGCCCTTCAAGTACTTGAAGTTAGTTATAAATTTGTATTTGTAACATAATTTTCTTTGGCATTCAGGCAGGTGGTGATAATATCAGGGGGATAACTAAATTGGAATAACTCATGAAATCTAGTCTCATGGTTTCGCTACTGCATGGTTTCATGACTCTTCCATAAATTCTTAATGTGCCCCAGTCTGTAGCTTTGACGGTCTGCTAGACTTAATTTTCTTTTGTTTCCAGGTACTTCAACGGTGGTCCCCCAGCAGAGACTGACTTCGGAGGAGATGTAAGTATGCAGATATGCCTTTTTGGGGGAATAGAGGAGCGAGTAATTTATGTTTAAATACAGGTTCATGACAAGTTACATTTAACAGAAGGCCCAAAATGGTACAAACAAAAAGGACCAAGCATATTTGTGCAGTTTAAATAGGACAGAAGCAAGAAAAAACAGTTGCAATAACAGTTGCTGCTGTCATTATATACGAACATAATAATTAAAACATCAGTTTTAACCAGTAAACCTTATTCAGAAGAAAATATTTGTTACATCAACTAGCATTTAGGGTATATAGATGGGGATGAATGTAGCTTTTTTAACAAATTGTTTGGAGGTTCCATATAAAAAAGAAAAATGAGCCATTTCTCCGTAAAGTTGCCAGTGCAGGTGGGATTCTCCATACCTTTCAATTTGGATAGTTTTAAAATTCTAGCTCCACAATTTTGCCAAATCTTGAAATACTAGTATAAAATAGTATGGAAGTTTTCCTTTTTCCATTTTTGAGTGATTTGTAATTTGTCAGCAACCAAATGTAAGTTTATAAGTTCTCAGCTAATTGGAGAAATCTGTTTATCATCTACATGTTGTTTTGACTTGAAGGGGAATAGAGTATCCTGTAGTCTTTTTGTATATGATATTTAATTAGGTTCCAAAAATGCTGGATTTTGGTACAGAGCCACCTGGTGGAATGGAAGGTAGGTGTTTAGAATCATTTGTGAACTACTGAGATTGAGCAGTCTCTGGAGAGCTTGCTGCCCTACTGTCACTTGGGTTTCATTGATTAGCATGACACTAACTAGCTATGTTTCTGTTCATGAGACCACAATAGACAGGGTAGGGAGTGTGTGTGTGTTGGTAAAGTTTCTTTTCCTCAATGAATTGCATTGCTTCCTTGAAACCCCCGGACTGCCACACACACACACACACACACACACACACACAAACTCTTGCAGAAATAGGCAAGAAGCAAGATTTGGGGGGGGGAAACAGTCAGTGCTTCTTTACGAAGCTCACCTCAATTAGAAAAGATCTGTATGAATTCACATTGATATACCACTTATTCATCAAGGTAACAGAGACCATGATTAGATGGAAAGGTTTGGTAGAATTCTCATTCCTCAAATTATGTCTGGCTACTTTGGCAGTCTTCCAAGAATTATCCAGTAATGCGATTCCATATCATGTTATAACATCCTAAAATGAGTAATGCTTCCCAAAGTTTCAAAAGTAATGTTTTAAAAAGCCATTTGCTGTTTATAGGCAATCATTATTTAAATTACTGTACCAAAATTAATATTTTTCAGTAAGACAGAATGGCTAGGCAACGCCATCATATCTGTTAAAAGTCTGCTTTATGCTGGGCTTGTTGCCAGGTATACTGGATTCTTTGGTAGATGTCACAGTCCCTGGAACACAAGTTGCAGCCAAGCAGTCCCAGCTCACAGGAGACATGATGCCAAAAACATTTCCACTCAGAATCACCCTCTTTAACCAGCTTCTTCTTCTTCACTCTTCCACAGTATGGAGGTACCCAGTACAGCCTGGTGGTGTTCAATACGGTTGACTGTGCCCCTGAGTCGTACGTGCAGTGCCATGCGCCAACTAGCAGTGCTTATGAGTTTGTCACGTGGCTTGACAGCATTCAGTGAGTTGGAACACAGATAATGCTGGGAGATGTATATTCATATGACTTAATTATTCGTTAGAGGCTGTGTTCTGATGGACATAAGGAGTTACAACAGAAGAGGGAACTGTTACCTTAGTTGTTTGGATCAGGAAAGTAGTATACCATCTGCATAGGGAAGACTTGGAAAGAAATTACTATTGTTCTCAAATCTCATTCCTGAAAATCTTTATAAGAGGAAGCAGTTCGAGCCCTTTTGCTTCAGGTTTACAGCAAAAGATTATTGATTTATAATTGATTCAGTATTAAGTTCTTCAGTAATCAAACTGTTGGATCTGTTAACAGAAGGGCTGTCCTTTTTGGATCACCTTGTGGGCAGGAAAGAGGTAGATGTACACTACTAAGTGCTGAGAGGTTTTTTTAAAAATAGTAATTAGTGCTGAGAGTTTTGATGTGGGTATTTGGGGGGGATACAAGGAATTCGTTTGACATTGATGGGCTTCTTGTAAAGCTGCATTGCCATTTGTTGATGGTAAATTATTATGATTCTGAACCTATACAGGTAAATGTTGTGTCTGTTCATAGTGTTGGTGGTGTTATGGGAAGAAGGGATACACATTCCAAATAATCTTTAAAAATGAGTGGCTTCTAACTCCCATTAAGGGGGCCTGCTCTGGAACATCAGAGATTGTCCTGATTGGAACCATTCAGGATGGGACCTGTGTTGCAGAAAAAAACGATTTAGCTGGTCACCAAGTGTCCTCCTGGTGTAGCAGCTTCACTTAGGTTCACTGGGCTGGATGGGATTCTGGCAGGACACAAAGTCTTGGTGGGAAAGAGAAGAGGACACAACCCTGCAGCAACGTTCCCTCTAAGCTGCGGAGTCTTGTGAGCAAAAATTCTACTTTGTGGGCTACTGGCATTAAGGTTGTGAGCAAGCGATTTGGCTACTGCATAAATTAGTTTGCCCTGGAGCCATCCTTCTTGAGCCGAGACAAAAATGTGTGAGACAGAGGCTAAAAAACTGTGAGCTAGCTCACACTAACTCAGCTTAGAGGGAACACTGCCCTGCAGTACAGTCTATTTATTTGAACTTTCCAGAAGCCGAGACGAGCTGAAGACACATCAACTGAATCCCACTGGGTGCCGTTAGGTAGTCCCGCCCCTAACACGATATATATATGTGCCCATAGATAGGGATAATACAAACTATGTAAGCCGCTCAGAGACCCATGGGAGGGGTTCGAGCGGGGTAGAAGTTGAAGGTAAATTAAAAAAAAACAATAAAAAAATAAATAATATAAAAAACTTCAGAGCGTTCACCAAAAATGGCAGTGTACACAATTAAGAAAGAGACGTCATGCATTGATTTCGTATTGTATTAGCTAATGGATGACAAGCCTTATATATTTGAAGATCTAGAGAGAGTTTTCTTCATGTACGGTGTCTTGTTTTTTTTATGGTTCTTATGTTTTTGTGGTTTGTAGATATGTTGTTTGTTACAAAAATTTATAAAATTCCAATAAATAAAAGGTTATATAAAAAAAGAAAGAAACGTCTCTTGACCACCACCTGAAGACCCCAAAAGGGCATTCAGGAGGTGGTGCTGAACAACGGAACCGTGACAATATCTATTCCCTCTTGCAAGATAATAAAAGACATACATCAAACATCCCATGGCAATGTCATGAGCGCACCAGTAGCCAGTTCTTTCCCCTTGATGGCACCATAAACTTTTCCTTCCTAAGTGCTATTGGTTAGGTCCAAGCCTCTGACCTGAACAGGTGAGGTATAGACAAAAATATCTAGATGTTTAGCCTTGGGGCTTAGTGAATTTTGGGTAAAGGAATGTGAGGTATGTGTGGGAAACAGTTTGTTCACACCTAAGAAGCAGGCAAATGATTGGACATGCTGCAGTGCTTCATGGGAAGAAACCAAAGTCTGCTCTTGCCATGGCCAAGTCTTCCTTTATCCAGAATTCTGCCACAACATGACAGATAGAATGTGATTGTGTTATGTTGTCATGTGGGCAGTGGGGTAGGCAGACGAAATTGTAAGGGACACACTGCTGTATCATGCAGATGTTGTTAAATGAAGAATCCTGCTTTGGGGGAGGGGGCTCAACAGTGATCCACTTGATTCTTGAACCCTAGGTGCATTTCTTTGGGGAAGACTCAGTGGGTGAGTTTGGTTCATACTTGCTTGGTTCTTCTGACCAGTGTTCCCTCTAAGCTGAGTCAGTGTGAACCAGCTCACATTTTTTTAGCCTCTGGCTCACACATTTTTGTCTTGGCTCAGGAAGGAGGGCTCCAGAGCAAACTAGTTTATCCAGCAGCGAAATCTCTCGCTCACAACTTTAATGCCAGTAGCTCACAAATTAGAATTTTTGCTCACAAGACCCCACAGCTTAGAGGGAACATTGCTTCTGACATAAGGGGTGGGGTGGGGGGGTAAAATTGGCCCGGGAGACTTTTAGAGAGTTTGGGGTGTGCTCCACCCTGCCCTGGAAGTAAAACAAAACAAAAGTCCAGTAACTAACACAGCTACCCCTCTGTACTTTCCTGCAAGCACCTCTCTCATGCAGCCGATATTTCTTCTCTGGCTGAAATACTGTGACCTGGTGACGACTGATAGGTAGATAAAGTTTTTGAGCAGGAGATCAGAGAGGGAAGAAACCAAAAAGTGAGGCTCAAACTAGATTGTGACTTTTTAGATAATTGGGTTAGAGTTCCCCAAATACTTCACATGCCACCCCCCCCCCCCCCCGACAGGGCAAACAGCACCCCTGCAGCCATTTCATTTCTGGAAAACTGAGGGGGGGGGGGAGTTGACGCTCCCCCCAGCGCCACGGTCCCAATCCAAATCAGGCCCTAAGGTGCTAGTGGAAATAAGTTCCCCACAACTGCCATGTGGCTGCAAGAAAGGCAAGTCATGTTGGCAGAAACCCAGACCCAAGTCACTGGAAAACATCATGTCTTGTTTGCACCTAGGAAGGGTCAGAAACAAAGGCTTCTGGTTTTTTAGGGGTAAGGTATGACATGTGCTCTTGCCAAAATGGCAGCTTCAAGATCTAGTGGTTTGCCTGGCTCGTTGCAGAGCACGTGCTTTGCACGTAACGTAGAAGACCTCGTGTACAATCCATGGCGTCTTCAGTTAAAGGATCTCTGGTAGCAGAGCTGGGAAAGCCCTTTGCCAGAGGCACTGGGGAGGTGCTGCTAGTTGAATTAGATGGTACTGGCCCAGGTGGGCCAAGTGTCTGGTGTGGTATAAGGCAGTTTTATATGTGCTTAGGGCTCTGTCTAGGGTTTCAAGAGAAGGTATTTAAATACCACTGCAGGTTCAACACCAGTTTGTCTCTTTCATCTCAGGTTTGTGGGTGGTGGTGGAGAGAGCTGCAGTCTCATCTCAGAAGGGCTCAGCACGGCTCTGCAACTCTTTGACGACTTCAAGAAAATGAGAGAGCAAATGTAAGTTTTGTTTTTTGGGATGTAGAATCTTAGAGCTGGAAGGGGCCATCTAGTCCAACCCCCTGTCAATGCAGGACGATCCTAAAGCATCCCTGACAACTGTTCCTCCAGTTGCTGCTTGAAGACTGCCTTTCAGGGGGAGCTCACCATCTCCCTAGGCAGCCAATTCCACTGCTGAACTACTCTTACTGTAAAAAGCACATATAAGGCAGGGCAGGAAGCTGGAATGCAGTGTGTGTGTGTACGTGAAGGGTTCCCATCTGTTTTTAGTACTTGCAAGTGATTGGTCTCATTAGAAGTGTGAAGGTAAAGGTTTCTCTTGCTCAAAAGCCAGTCGAATCCGACCCTAGGGGGCGGTGCTCATCTCCGTTTCCAAGCCAAAGAGCCGGTGCTGTCCGAAGAGGTTTCCATGGTCATGTGGCTGGCATGACTGAACGACGAGGCGAACAGAACGCTGTTACCTTCCCACCGAAGTGGTACCTATTTATCTACTTGCAATTTCTTGCTTTCGAACTGCTCGGTTGGCAGGAGCTGGCCAGAGACAGGAGCTCACTTTGTCATGACTCAGTGACTTGGGGCGGAATTTTTTTCCAGAGTGCTATATTTCCCATGGAAAATTTTCATCCCTACATATGTAAATATAGGCTGTTCACCTATAGTTTTCTGGCCTGTTATATCAGTCATGCTAGATGGGTGAAATGTAGGACATTAAGTATGGTCAAACCTTGCTGCTTGGACATGGTGTTTTTTGCCTTCTTTTGCTAACATTTCTTAAATTATTTATTTAAATCCGAATGGGAAAACCCGCATCACTGAGCAGATTACTCCACAAGGGCTTTTCCTCCACAGGCTAAAGCTGTGGATATATTGTTAATCAAAAAACCTGAAAGCTGACTAGTTTTATCCCTCATGCCCCTGACAAAAACAAAAAGGTGTCTTAGGAAGCTTTTGCAGTTTCCGTTGGAAGCTGAAAATATGTGCTTAGGTGAGAGACTGCCATGATGGGATTGAGCATTTGGGTGGGCGTTTGAGTCTCGGTACCAGCTATGGAATCCTTTATTTGTATTCATTCATTGTAAATGTAGATACATGCTTGCTGCCTACTTAAATGATGTAATATTCTGAGACCAGCATGACTGAATTTAGTTTTCTTTGAACGAAAGAGCATGGAAGTCTTTGTAATATTTGCTTTATTTATAAATACACAAGAGAGCCAGTTTGGTGTAGTGGTTAAGTGCGCGGACTCTAATCTGGGAGAACCAGGTTTGATTCCCCACTCCTCCACTTGCACCTGGCCGGATGACCTTGGGCAAGCCATAACTCTGGCACAGCTGTTCTTGAAAAAGAGCAGTTTCTGGCAAGAGCTCTCTCAGCCCCACCTACCTCACAGGGTGTCTGTTGTGGGGAGGGGAAGGGAAAGGAGTTTGTAAGCCGCTCTGAGACACCTTTGGGTAGTGAAGGGCGGGGTATAAATCCAATCTCTTCTTCTTCCTTACAAATACACGAGCAGGTCGCTATGATGGCAAATGCCTTTCTATGAGCAAACAGCACAAGCTGCATCACATTCCCAAAGACCTAGGTGTTCTTCATGGCAAACTTCTCTATATTTTCTCTGCTCCAGTCCCCTGGGGGGGGGGTGGCCATTCCTCTCCCCCCATGCCAGTGTGGGCTTTCTTAGTTTTCTTAAATGGGCAGTTGAATATCATTATAGCAAGTTGTCATATCAGGTTCTCATGCAGCCAATATTTCTGGATAGCTCAGGCTAGCCCAATCTCATCAGATCTGAGAAGCTAAGCAGGATCATCCCTGGCTAGTATTTGGATGGGCAACCTCCAAGGAATACCTGTGGCATGTGACGCAGAGGCAGGCAATGGCAACACCACCTCTGAAATGTCTCTTGCCTTAAAAACAAGTCTGTCTCGCCACCTAGTGATGCATAATGCTAAAACAGCTAGAACTTCTGGCTGCCAGATGATCTTAGGATCTCCTGGCTATACTACACATACTGCCATATGATAATTAATTTGTCAGGTTCTCAGCTTTTATTTGAAAAGTCTGTAGCCTGTTTTGTTGTAAAGGTATAAGGGGAAAAATATAGGTCTGCAATAGAAGGGGGCAGAGACTTTTTAAAGAGCTGGAAACTCAGAGAACCTGATAAGTACATTGTTATTGTGTGGTAACAGATATTTGATTACTGATTTTAAGAAAGCAAAAAGCTCTCTGGGGATTGGTAGGGGAAATGGTCACTGCAGGGCACTAGGGCAGGGGGAAATGGCTTGGATGTCCCCATCCACATGGGTGCCACCTGACTTTGCTGTGATTTTCCACAAAACATTGCAGGTGGCAGTCTGTGGCCTGGGCCAGTGATACTCAACAAGATGGGATTCAGATAGGATTCCTGCATTCAGACATAACAACTAACCAGTTACTACAGTTAGGATTCAGCTGTTACTCTGGGTGAGAATCCTGGTTTGTGATTCTTCTGATAATCAAAAGTTAATGAGGTGGCCAGGATCCAGAGTTTACCTTGGCCAATGTTCCCTCTTAGCTGTAGAATCTTGTGAACAAAAATTCTACTTTGTGAGCTACTGACATTAAAGTTGTGAGCAACTGACCTGGCTACTGCATAAATTAGTTTGCTCTGGAGCCATTCTTCCTGAGCTAAGACAAAAAATGTGTGAGCCGGAGGCTAAGAAATTGTGAGCTAGCTCACACTAACTCAGCTTAGAGGGAACAGTGACCGTGGCATCCGAATGCTGAATGCCTTTGTCCTTTCCTTTTTCGCATCTTTATAGCCCAGTTGACATGGGCCTGAGACCACTCCTACAAGCACATTCCCTATTCATGAAATCTCCGCAGGTTTACATCAGACTTTTATGCAGAGCTGCAGAAATAGACCCAGTTGCTATAATCAAGACATGACAAAGTCATAATAATATTGCCCTGACTTCTGAATCCTGCTTTGGATGCAGACAGGATATGTAGTTCCCTTGGCCTCACCTGGAGTCTCTTTTTATATTCTCCACTAAACAGAGGACCCACACACAAAGTCTGCATCCTTATTTGCAACTCCCCACCCTACTTGCTTCCGGCGGTGGAAAGTACCACATATTCTGGCTATACAACGGAGAACCTGGTTCAGAAGATTGGCGAGGTGAGTGACAGACTCTTCGTGGTGGTAGTAGCCTGGATTTCTGTGTTCTCCAACATTATGGACAGGGAGATGAGGAAGTGAGGACATTAGCTGTCAATGTCAGACCCAGCAAAATGATGTCACTTTCCGCACACCCTGAAAGTGACATCGCACCCTCTAGCACTTGCCTCAAACGCTCTGCTCTAAATATAGAGTGTTTTGGCAAATGCTAGAGTATTACCAGATGACCTCATTACTGGGTTGCACTGGAAGTGACATCATAACACTGGGTATTGCCAGTCCCCCTATTTGGCCTGACATTTCCCCCTGCCATCCAGCTGAGTAGCATTTGGAGGGGTCTCCTGTGCAAGTGAGAGACTTGGTAACCCTTCTGGGGGTTCCCTACCCTACCCTGCCCTTTCCCCAGACTTCCCAGATGATTACCAGGTTAGAAAAACCAAATGGGTTGTAGATTAAGGATAGAAAAAGAATCCTGCAAATGCCTGGCATTGACTGAGCAGCAACAGTTTTTGAGACCTCTATGACATACCAGTAGATTTTGGTAGAAGCTAGGCTATCCTGTCCTTCTTGGAGGTTCTCAAGCAGAAGGCTAGAATAGGTGATCTGATTGTCAGCCATATCCATGCTTACCACACTTACAGCACAGTCCTAAGCAGAGGTACCCCCTTTTGTTGAAGTCAGCGTGTAACTCTGCTTAGAACTGCACTGTTAGAAACAGTTCCTAGGTTCTTTACACATCATTAGTGCTGATGGCCTTAGAGAGATCGTAACCTTCACCTCTAATTAGGTATAGCCTTTTTTTCCACTGATGATGGAGAGTGCAGTCTGGGGGAAGTGGATCCAGATGTGAAGCCAACTGTAAGGTTGGGGTTGGTGGCTTTATAATAGGAACCAGTGTAGGAATCCAAGCAAGGAATGGAGGTCCAAGATCTTGAGGAGGGGGGAGCCAGTGGTTTCAGCAAAGGAGGTAGAATTCCAGAAAAACAAGGCAGCTATGAGGTTTGGGAAGGTAGGAGGTCTGGAAGGAGATGTTTATACACCCTTAATTATCTAATCTGCAGAGTTTGTCCTCTGTGGGGATGGGATTGGACTGAG
Source organism: Gekko japonicus (assembly GCF_001447785.1). Classification (NCBI taxonomy): domain Eukaryota; kingdom Metazoa; phylum Chordata; class Lepidosauria; order Squamata; family Gekkonidae; genus Gekko; species Gekko japonicus. Next base: position 166,247 of record NW_015160880.1, read on the forward strand.
GACTGAAACTTGCAGTCTTACTGGAGAGTTTAAAAAAAGCTATTGAAGCGCCAAGAGGAGAGCTTGGGTGATGGGACTAGTGGCCGTGTTATCCACTGAAGCTTTGATGTCATTGAAATGTATTCAGGCTGACAATGGCTGGGCAGGACTGGACTGCCTGGGAGCTTGATTGGACCAAGTTGGGGGTAGGGTGGAGAGGTTTTGTCAGAGTCCAGAGTCCAGCTAACTTAAGTCACTTGTTCATAGCCAGAGTATAAAGGTGCTCCAGAGACTTGAGACAAAAGGCTTTAATAAACATACTCCCTAGAGCATTCCAGCAAGTGGGCTGTTCCCTGTAGAGCAGTTAAAATGTTCTGGGGAATATCTACCAGTTTCAGGGGCTCCCAATTAAAAATCAAGCAGTCAAGACAGAGGATCTTTTTGGGGTCAATGAAATGCAGAGGCCCCTGTGTCTGTGGGGGCTTTGCAGGCATCAGATGGTCCTCTGGATATTATTATGAAGTCCTGCTCAAATTCTAATGATATGCTCTTATTCTTTTGTTATGGGCCAACTGTTCTAACTATACACTTAAGTTGTCTCGTTCTTGGGCCAAACGATTGGGAGGCTGAGTTTATTTATTCATTTTTATCCCATGTTTCACCACGATGGGGGCCAAAGGAGGCTTATGACATTCTCCACATCCCTGTGAGGTAGGTTAGCTTGACAGTGTGGGCCGCAGTCACCGGCCAGCAATCTTCCATGGCAGAGCAGAGATTCGAAGGGTCTTCCAGATCCTAGTACAACAGTCTTAGTGACTAATACTGGCTATTAAGTGAAAGAGAATGTGGGGAAACCAAGGAAGCTGACCTCCTGAAACTCAGCTTTGTCACACTTTAAGGAGGTCTTCTATAGTGCTGCCCTGACCTGGATAGCCCAGGCTAGTCTGATCTTGTCAGATCTCGGAAGCTAAGCAGGGTTGGCCCTGGCTAGTATTTGGATGAGCAACCTCCAAGGAATACCAGGGTCACGATGCAGAGGTGGGCAATGGCAAAACCGCCTCTGAAATGTCTCTTGCCTTCAAAACAAGTCTAGCTCGCCACCTAGTGGTGCATAATGCTAAAAGAGCTAGAAACTGTGGCTGCCAGACGATCTTAGGATCTCCTGTCCCTACTACACACACTGCCATAAGATAATTACTTAATTCCTATAGTGCTGATCTGGAAGATCCAGGCTCAGATCCCTGCTTTACCATGGAAGCTTTCTGGGAGACCTAGGGCCAATCACAAGCACTCAGCCTAACCTACCTCACAGGGCTGTTGTGGGGCTAAATGGAGGGGAGGAGAACGACGTAAGCTACTTTGGCTCCCCAGGCAGGGTATAGATGAAGTGAATAAGCAACTAAGCATGGGAGGAGTAGCCCTGTTCAACTGTCCATCTTTTTCCCCCTCCTAGCGCGGCATCCATTTTTCCATTATCTCCCCACGGAGGCTGCCCGCACTGCGTATTCTTTTTGAGAAGGCTGTGATGGGGAGCATGCTGGAGGCCCAGCTGAAAGAGTATGGACAGGACCCCCGGCATATGATCCTCATCCGTGGCATGGTGCTGCCAGGTAAGAGCTGGCCTGGGTCGGGGGGGGGGAGCATTCGGCTTCCACTAAGAAGCATCATGCCGAGTAGCTGCAGTGGAGGCTGATGCATCTGGCCTGGGAGGAGGGAAGAAAAAAAGGAGCAAATTCCACATTTTAATCATTCTCTGTGTAGTATTTCCTTTTGTCCGTCCTGAACCTACTGCCCATCAATTTCATTGGATGCCCTCCAGTTCTACTGTTTTGGGAGAGGGAGAAGAATTTCTCTTTGTCAACTCTCTCCCATCCCATGCATAGTTTTATAAACCTCTATCATGTCCCCCCCCCCTTAGTTAATTCTTTTCTAAAATGAAAAGTCCCGGACTCTTCAGTTTTTCTTCATAGGGAAGGTGCCCCAACCCCCTAACCATCTTGGTTGCCATCCTCTGTACTTTTTCCAGCTCTGCAGTGTCTTTTTTGAGATTCGGTGACCAGAACTGTACACAGTCTTCCAAATGAGGCCGCATCATAGATCTTATACAGGGGCATTATAATATCAGCCTTTTTATTCTCAATCCCTTTGTGAGGTCCATGTTCCGCCTCAGGTGGCAACCCTCCGGTTGCCGTTGTAGCTCACCAGGTTCTGCTTGAGGAAGCGTCCTGGGGGAGGGGTGAGACAAGAAGAAAGGAGGCAAAAGGAAACCTCAGACAGGCAGGGGATCAGGTTAGGTTCACCTGGGATATCCCTCTGTCTGCACAGACCAAACCTTCAGCCAGTCAGACTATGGGGATGTGGGTCTCTCTGAGCTTCAGGTACTTTCCCCAGTCTCATCTGTGTCTCGTCCTCCTCGATCTCCAGCCTCTCTTTCCTCTTATACCCAGGCCCTGCTCCCAGCACCCTCTCTTGTCCTTCCCTGCTTAGACCCACCCCTCTTTATAACATTCCACGCTGACTGCTCTGGCAGGGCGGCTCCTCCTTCCTGCTGTCGATCACTGTGTGCGGAGGCTGCTTTCTGCTCTGCAGGCTGAATTCCACTCCTCCCACCCTCGTCTTCTCTTTCTGTTTCATTTCCTCTTCGTGGTCCTCTGGTATGTTTTCTTGCCCGGCCCCCGAGCTCTCTGCAGCTTCTTTCTTCCTCCCGTGGCTGCAACTCCTGTCGAACTGCCTCTGCATTTGAGGCTGCCGGTCTGCCTTCCCTTTTTGGTGAGTTAGCCTGTTTGGACTTGCTCCCAGCCAGTCCCGGGAGGGCGGGAGGCGGCTGACTGGGACACCCTTTCCTAATAATTCCTAACATAGTTTGCCTTTTTCACTGCTGCAGCACACTGGGTTGACACCTTCATTGAGCTATCCACTGTGACCCCAAGATCTTTTTCCCTCTGTCTCAGCAAGTTCAGACCCCATTAGCCTGTACTTGAAGTTGGGATGTTTTTTGTCCCAAATCAAACCACTACGTCACACTGGCTTTCAGTAGGTTAGTTTGAGAGACAGCAACAGGCCCATGATTACCCAGGGGTCTTCAGGGTAGGGTGAGAGTAAGACTTTGGTCTCTGCAGTTCAACACTTGTGGCACTCTACACTGCTGCTGAGCACCAGCCTCTTTCCAGGGGCAGGTTGTCACTGTGCAACATGAAAAGCTTTGTACTTTTGCTTTATTAGTCACAGAATCCAGTTGCTTCTGGAGTAGGATTTTGCTTGTACGCAGCACGCATGCATGCATACACACACAGCTCCTGTTCCTTGCTCTGCATGTTCAGAACTCACTTCATCTGGTGCTAAGTGTGGTGAAATAGCTCACGAGAGCCAGTTTGGTGTAGTGGTTAAGTGAGCGGACTCTAATCTGGGAGAACCGGGTTTGATTCCCCACTCCTCCACTTGCACCTGCTGATGTGACCTTGGGTCAGTCACAAGCTCTGGCACAGCTGTCCTTGAAAAAGAGCAGTTACTGTCAGAGTTCTCTCAGCCCCACCCACCTCACAGGGTGTCTGTTGTGGGGAGGGGAAGGGAAAGGAGTTTGTAAGCCGCTCTGAGACTCCAAGTGAAGGGCGGGGTATAAATCAAATCTCTTCTTCTTCTTCTTCCACCACAGACCTTTGGTCTCCAAGTTCACACCCCTATAATGTAATTGTTGAGCAGGCGGAAAGTTGCCAAGGAAATTGATAAGAGTCTCTTCCCTGGTGCAGAACCATTCAGTGTCATAAAAATGCAGTAGAAAAGAGCAAGCGTCCAGTAGCACATTAAAGATTAACAGATAGAAATGCAGATGATCCTGGCCGTGAGCTGAATCTAACACACACAGCCTCAAGAGACCAAAGTGAGGACAGATTTTTTTTGCAGACATTCAGAAGGGGAGTGTGCTTGGGGTGGGGGAAACAAGAGGTAAAACCTCAGAGTTTAAGGGAGGAGGCCGTTTTCCACTCACACTTTCAGGAGGAGGAGGAAGCAGCCATGATCACGTGGTCCTGAATACTGATATCAACATAATTGATGAGCCATGGTGAATGCAGCTTGAAGATCTGAAGAGCCTTTCTCTTATTACCATCTATCATGGCTCAGGTGGGGTGTCACCTGACACTGCCACCACCCTGTTTTTAGGATCCCTTGAGAAGGCCCAGAGCACCCTCCCAAGACCTACAGACCTCCCTTATTTGGCCGAATAATAGGCATGAGGACCAGGCAGAATAAACAACAAATAAAAGGTTTATTTTTCCAGCCTGATATGGGAAACCAACAAGGTGCAAGAACAATAGCAATAAGTAGGTGAAGAGAAAGAAACCAAATGCCCTAACGCCACTAGACTCACAGTCCCTAGTTCACTGTCTCAGTTGGGCCTGAGTCTACTCACCCTTCCTCTCAGGGTGAGGGTCTCTCCCAGCAGCAGCCTTCCCTCTGGCCCTGCTCCCTTGCAAGAAACAACAGCTCTCCTTCTGTACCAGCTCTTTTATTATAAGTCCCCTTTCTCTGTGATTGGCTAAAACTGGCGCCAAAACCTCTCAGGGACTTCTGGGAGTTGTAGGTCTGGCCTCCTCAGGCTCCCTGGGGCTGCTAGGCCTTTTACTTGCACAGCCCAGATCATGACACCATCTTTACATATAAGTATAGTGCCAGCGAGAGAGGCTGTGTATGTATTCAAATTTTGTTTACCCTTGTCTGGTCTGTTGTGTTTTCCTGTACAGTGAGTTGTTTTATTTATTAAACGTCCTTTCATTTCAAATGCAGTCAGTTTGATTGTTGTAAATAACACAGTCCACACAGCTCAGTCCATGCTTACCAGGAGCGTGAAAGGTGTTAAGTCCTTTTGTCTTAGATAGCTCACGTAAGAGAGACGGGTGGCATCTGTAACAATTTGGAGGGAGTGGGAGACACAAAAGTGGGGCTGAGGTCTTTTGAGACTGAATGCAAGAGGAGCCCCCGGGTCCAGGTCCTCTGAAGACCCTGAGAGAAGTGGGGTGTGGAGGAAGAGGAACCCGGGTGGGGATCTAGCGTCTGGAGACCCAAGTTGGCTTAGCACAGGGGTCCTCAATGTGATGCCCCTGGGCACCATGGTGCCCGCTGACGCCTTTCCTGGCACCCACCAAGTCTTTTTAGAAAGTGGGTGGAGCCAGATGGGGCTTTTGCCCAGCATGGCTTCTGATTGGTCACTGGAGATTTGATTGTGCAGATTTTCAAAAAAATCTTGCTTTGGCAGCAGTTGCCAACAGAGCACAAGGATCTTCATTATGTGACTGACGGTAAACCTCAGCAGCCATTTTGTGGCTGGCTCCAGCTCCAGCTATTTTATAGGAGCCGTCTTTTGGCTGTGCCCACTATGTTGTGTCATAATTCCAAAGTTGCTTGCAGGCTCAGAAAGGTTGGGGACCCCGGGCTTAGTAACCTCCTCATTGCCCTGTACTGCCGAAGCAGGCGCCGGTGAGGCTTGTGTCTCCACACTTGGCCCCTACCATTTACACGATTCCATTGTTTTTCCAAGCGCCAGAGGGCAAGATCCTCAGCAGAGGGTTGCCTCTGCAGTGCCTGAAGATAAACATGTACTGAGCAAGGCACTGGAGATAAGCCACATGGCTGGAGTGAGCTGAGGAACGCACGAGAAGGGTTATTGGTGTGTTTGCCTCACCCCTGTCTTGCCAGCTAACACCCCCCTCTTTCTTTGCCCGTGTTCAGTAGGAGGAGGAAGCACCTCCAACCCCATGCAGCCCAAACAGGCCGTGCCCCAGCCGCAGCTCCCCACCGTGCCGCCACAGCTCCCCGCCACCCCTCCACAAGCCCTGCCGCCAGTTTCCCAGCCGTACCAGGTCTGTCCGTGAACCCAGGATGTGGGTGGGGGAGGGGCCGTTGCCTCCCAGCTCTGACTCCTGATTTCTTCTTCAGGTCACGCCCTCTTCCACCCTCACTGCTGCTCAGGCAGCCGCTCAGTCCGCAGTGGAGGCTGCCAAGAACCAGAAGGCCGGCCTGGGCACTCGCTGTGAGTCCTTGCCTGTTTCCCAGGCCAGGGATGGGAAGACGGGAGAGGGGGGGTTTAGGCTGGAGGAGGTGAAGGGGGTTATTGGAGTGTTTGCACCAGCCCTCAGTTGCCGACGAATACTCCCTGAAGAGTGCAGTTCCTGTTAGCATGTTGCCTTCTCTCTCTGTTTCCCGTTCTCGGCAGTCTCCCCCTTGAACCCCATGCAACCAAACTTCAGTCCCACTCCGGCACAGACCCACCCAGCCGGCTCGGTCCCAGCCCTGCCTCCGAAGCTTCCTGGTTCTTCCCAGCCCAGTCTGGTTTCCACTGTAACTACAGGCTCTGGAATGCTGGTCCAGCCAACTGTTCAGACGCCTCCGCAGCCTGGTGCCTCGGCCATGGTACGTACGGGCCCCGACATCTCTGCCATGCACACGTGCGCGCCACAGTCTTTCCGTTCTGAGATGGCTATGCTTCCATTGTGACGATGGCTGAGCCATTCGTAACAGTGATCTGACTCTGCCCTTCCAGCCCAGTGGCGTGGCTACCAGCAACATGAATGTTAACCAGCCAGCTGCGGTGCAGATCGGTGCAACTCAGCAGTCGGTCACAAACAAAGTGATGGCGTGGAGTGGCGTGCTGGAATGGCAGGAGGTGAGGTCCGAATTGCAGGGGGGTGGGATGAGCTGAGAACCAGGACCCCCTTGCCTTAGCACATTTTGACTTTCTGCCTGTACCTCTCCTTTAGAAGCCCAAACCAACTTCTGTGGATTCCAACACCAAGCTTACACGTTCCCTTCCTTGTCAAGTGTACGTCAACCAAGGGGAGAACTTGTAAGTTTCTCAGGTTTCTCTTGGAACTGTTGTGGATGTACTGTAAATAGACCGAGAGCTTGGAGCAGGGGTCCCCAACCATGGCGTCCACCATCACTTTTCCGGGTGCCCGCCAAGTGTTTCTCGGAAAGTGGGTGGGGCCGAATGGGTCTTTTGCCCCACAAAGCTTCTGATGGGCCATTGAAGATTTGGTTGGCTGTGGAAACTTTAAAAAACGTTACTTTGGCAGCAGCTTGTCACGACGGCACAAGAAAGGTAAACAGTGGCTGGCTGCGCCTCCTGCGGCAGCCATTTAATAGCTGCACCCACTACATTGTGTCCGAATTCCAAAAGTGCGTACAGGCTCAGAAAGGTTGGGGACCTCTGGCTTGGTGGGTAAGGTGGCTTTTGAAGGGATGGGAAGGTTGAGCAAATGATGGAAGAGAACACTCCTCTGGCTGTGCAACACTGTGCCCAGGGAACCAGAACAGACTTCCAGTCACAGTTCAGTAAGGTCCTGCTTGTAAATGCGGGATGGGTGGATGAGGAAATGTGGAAAGGATCTGTGGCTAGGAGCCCTTTTCTGTAATCTAGCTCATAGAATAAAGTAGACAGGATGTGGAGATCTTGTTGCTCGAAGCAGATGGAGATCTGTAGCTGTTAAGTACCTTCTTTTTGAGCAGTTAGGTCCTCTAGTGCTGAGAGCAGGGCCTTTCCTGTGGTGGCACGTGTTGGGGAAATGCATGTAGAACATGGTGGTTTCCTGCCTTAAAAAAAAAACCCTCTGTAACTTATGTTAACGCTCTTGGTGGTGGCCTTGTGTCTTTTTTTTTAAGCAGGTGGTTAATAACTTTAAAACCAAGTCTAGGTTCAGTACAATGGTGGCCTCAGTGTGGAGTGAGCCGCTGACTCCCCTGCCTTTCCCCCCCCCCCTTCCAGGAAGGCTGAGCAGTGGCCGCAGAAGCTCATCATGCAGCTGATCCCCCAGCAGCTCCTGGTAAGAAGAAGCGCTTGCGATCTCCGTGGCCTAATTCTGGGCTGTTGCTCCTGAAGACCCAGGAGAGTCCAGTATCTAGCAGGTTGGGTCTGAGCCATAGGGGACCTGGCTTTGGTTCCCTGCTTGGAACAACCTTCATGGCTGTCACTTTTACCTTTGTCACAGTTACTTCCACTGTAAAGTGCGGGAGAGTTGTAATAAACCCTCCCATGCAGAAGTGGGTTTTTTTTAAAGAGCTCAGCATTACGGGTGGTGGGGGCGCTTCCTCTGTACTGAAAGGTATGGGAAACGGATTGTGAGTAGTTTGCCTTCCCCTGATTTTCATCATTTTCACACCATTTCTTTGCAGTGCAGTTAACAGGCAGGTCGCTGCACGGGTGTGGTTATGTTGCTGTCTTTAGCCATAGATTAGAGGCTGGAAATTTATTCCCTTCTTCCTCCTGCCATGATTTCCCCTCTTGGAAATGACTATAATACTGATACTTTTGTATAGATTTTGTGGGTTTTGTGTGTGTGTTGTATGTGTGCGTGTGTTAAGTGCCATCAAGTCCCTTCTGACTTATGGCAGCCCTATGAATTAATGACCTCCAAAACGTCCTAACGCTAACAGCCTTGCTCTGGTCTTGCAAACTGAGGGCCATGGCTTCCTTGATTGAGTCAATCCATTGAGTCTTCCACTTTTCCTGCTCTTTTCAACTTTTCCTAGTATTATTGTCTTTTCCAGTGAGTCTTGTCTTCTCATAATGGGACCACATAGCCTCAGTTTGGTCATTTTAACTTCTAGGGAGAGTTCAGGCTGAAATTGATCTAGAACCCACTTAGTTGTCTTTTGGTGATCCACGGTATCCATAAAACCCCTCCAACAATGCGTATGAATGAATGAATCAAATTTCTTCCAGTCAGCTTTCTTCATTGTCCCAACTTTCACATCTCCATACATTGTAATGGGGAATACTGTAGTATGAATGATCATCATCTTGGTCGCCAGAAACATACCCTTATGCTTAGTGATCTTTTCTAGCTCCTTCATGGCTGCCCTTCAAAAGTCTCAATCTCCTTCTGTTTCCTTGGACAGTATAGGATGTTCTATTGCGTTTCTTGGTTTCTGTGTTACAGGGTAACTCCGTTTAGGATTTGCTGTGTCCCAGTTATTACTGTCGGTATATGGAGCTCAGGTTCCTATCGGCTTCGCCACTGACTGCCTCTGTTCCCCTGCAGACCACTCTGGGCCACCTGTTCCGCAACTCACGCATGGTGCAGTTCCATTTCACCAACAAGGACCTGGAGTCGCTGAAGGGACTCTACCGCATCATGGGCAATGGATTTGTAAGGCGCTGCAGTGCAGGAGGGTGGGGGTGCAGATGGTTGGAGGGTGACCCCGCTGATTTAGAAAAGGCAGAGTCTCCCCAGTGTGTGCCTCTCAGGCACAAGGGTTAAAGGTTCCTGTTGGCAAGACGCTTGACCATGAACTTTGTAGGCGGGATTTCTTGCCTGTAGCCTTGTAGCCACAGCTGACAAATCTTGGCCATGGGAACAGAACCTCCCCTCTTTTTTTTAGGTGGAGTTTCTTAGTCATGGGGGCTGCTTCACATTCTTGGGAAGGAAGCCTATTCTTAGCGATGGCGGGTGCAAATCCTGTAGCAGATGCCTTTTGATTTAATTTTTTTTCCCCTCTCGAGCAGGCGGGCTGTGTGCATTTTCCTCACACCACTCCCTGTGAGGTGCGAGTGCTGATGCTGCTGTATTCTTCCAAGAAGAAAATCTTCATGGGGCTCATTCCCTACGACCAGAGCGGCTTTGTCAACGGCATTCGACAGGTCATCACCAACCACAAACAGGTTCAACAACAAAAGGTAGGTAGCTCCTCTCCCCCCACTTTCCCCACCCCACTCCAGGCAATGGTCTTTCTCCTTCTCTCCGCCTCCAGCCAATGCTCCCTCTAATCTGTGGAGTCTTGTGAGCAAAAAATTCTACTTTGTGAGCTACTGGCATTAAAGCTGTGAGTGAGCGATTTGGCTGCTGCATAAATTAGTTAGCTCTGGAGCCGTCCTTCCTGAGCGAAGACAGAAATGTGTGAGCCAGAAGCTAAAAAAAATGGTGAGCTAGCTCACAGTAACTCAGCTTAGAGGGAACACTACCCCCAGCCGAGAAAATGCATTGGGTGTTCACTGAGCTCTTGACCTACCACACTACCGAGGAAAATAACTCCCTCTTAACCTCATAAAACCTCTCCTCCTCCTCCTCCTCCCCATGTGCTGATACAGCACAGCAGATAGGAGAACAATCTGTGATTTGAATTCCTCCTCGGTAAAACCTGATCATCTGGTGAATGAGATCTTCAGAGGTCTAGCTTGGATCTCTTCTGGGTGAACTGGGCCTTCTTTTCAGCTTCTGGTCCAGCTTTTTGTGTATTTCTTGTTGCTTGACTGTATCACTTTGTTTGCAGGTTTACTTTTTGATCACCTTCTGGTCACCGTAGGCCTTTAGCTCAGGGAAAGCGTGGGCTGTTTTTTTTACTGAAGTGATGCCAGCCAGTCCACAGATGGTCCCTTCTGGCCTGGCACATTCCCCCTTATTTTCCATTGTTTGTTTCTCTTTTATCTCCGCAGCAAATGGGGGGGTCTCAGCCCATGGGGTCCGCACCTGGCGCACAGAACTTCCTGCCCAAACAGCCTGGGGCTTTGCCGGTGGCACAGGGGGTCCAACAACAGGTAAGAAGGTGTATCAGGTGAGGATGTCTGTAGCTATTTTGGTGAAAGTAGCCAGATATGAGTACAGAATCCCACTGCTTGTTTTCCTATTACAACAGTTACCCACTCTTTCCCTCCTCTCCTCCTTCTGCAGATGGGTGGGCAGCAGGTGAGCCCCGGTATGCCTCAGGTGGGAATCATGGAAGAACAGCAACGGCAACAGGGCATGGTGAGTCATGGGGCAGCTGCTGAATCAACTGGGGGTGGAATCCTTGGAAACCTTGACGTATCACTTGTCTATCAAGAAGAACAGAGTAAGAATCCAGTAGCACCTTAAAGACTAACAAAATTTGTGGCAGGGTATGAGCTTTCAGGAGTCACTGCTTGCTTCTTCGGATACCGCTAGAATGTGGGTCTCTGTCCTACATATTGAAAAATGGAGTGACTTCAGATGCCAAATGACACTAGCAGGCAAATAACAATAGCAGGAGTGTATTAGGTGTGATATGCAGAGAAATAGCAGGTATGGAGAAATCAGCATTGGTAATGAGGCAGGAAACCTAGATCTCAATTCAGTCCAAGTGGACACATTGTCTTGAGCTTCGTTATCAGTTGCAGTTCAACAGGCTATCTTTCTAATCTCCCTTTGAAATTCCTTTGTAAAATAACTGCTACTGTTAGGTCAGCAACTGAATGTCCTGGAAGGTTAAAATGTTCCCCACTGGTTTTTGAATGTTGTGGTTTCTAATCTCAGACTTATGTCCATTTATTCTTTATCAAAGGGATTGGCCTGTTTGTCCAATGTAGAGGGTGAAAGGGCATTGCTGACACATCATTGCATAAATCACATTGATTAGAGGATGAGCAGGAGTATGAACCTGAGATGGTATGGCTGATGTTGCTAGGTCCACTGATCTAGGACCTATGTGAGACAAAGTTGACATATTGGTTTATTGCAGGCTTGGATACCAGAGTCCATGTTACTGCTAAGTAGTTTATCACTGCGGATGAAAAGTTGTTTTAGGTTAGCAGGCTATTTCTTCTTTCCTTATATATAATGCTATTTTGGTGTGAACACTGCACACGCTCCCACAGCCTTTGGGTCCCTCAGCTGCCACTCTGAAGGTCTGCCAATCCCCAGGCTGCATTCCCTCGCTGCGTTGCCTCACTCCCGCCCACAGAGCCCACGCCCAGCGTCTCGGCCTCAGTCTGGGGGGAGCCGGTGAAGGGGATGGACGCTCCAGGAGAGACAGGTGGCATCGGGCCTCCCCTTTGCCAGGACGGCTTCCATCTGCTCCCCATCCTTTCCCCCCTCGCTTCGCAGGGTGCTGGTAGGGCTCTGGGAGAGGCGGGTGGTGGTGGCCCACATGACGCAGTTCAGCCTGGGCAAGTGGCCTCCCGCAGACGGGGGGTGGCAAGCCCAATGTCCCGCTCAGAACAAGGCCTGGCCTCAGCTTGGCGGGGTTCCCGTCCTGCGTTGGGCTGGCATGGTGCTTGGCCGAAGCTGCCGGGGGGGGGGGATGTGGGCGGGCCTCTTCATGCCGCCTTTCCCTTGCCCTCTTGGGAGAGTGCTTCCCACAGCCAGCCTCCCCTTCAGAGCTCCATCTCTCGCTTCTCTTCCTGCCTCTTTTCTCTCACTCATCCCCCCGGCTCTCCTGGAGGTTCCCTCGCTCTCTCTGCTGAATGGATCTCTGCCGAAAGGGACAGGGCGATGCCTTGCTGTGAAGCACATGAAGGATCCCTCCGCTTTCTTAATGCCCCCACCACCACTTCCTCTTTCCGCCTCGAATCTCTTTTGATCTCGCTCTCTCCTCTCCATCCCTTGCTCTGCTCTCTGCCTCCGCCTGCCCCGTCTGGCCGTCCATCTCTCCCTTCCTCCTAACGCTGCCTCCGGCCCCCTGTCATCAGCACACTTACCTGGAAGTCCGACTGAGTGCAATAAAACTCCCAAGTAAGTAGGCTGCAATCTGGACCTTTTCCCCTGCAGTCGGTTCTGCGGATCTCCCCTTTCCATCTGTTCTCTCTCAGACCGGCTGCCTGATTTCTTTCTTTCTCCCTCCCTCCGGTTCGCTCTCTCTCCCCCCCTTCCCCCCTGTTTGCAGATTTCACTTTCGAGTTCTTCTGAGTCTACCTTGCTTGGTTGCTTCTGTCGTCCTGTCCCACTCTTCCCTCCCCTGCCCGTCCATCCATCCCTCCCTCCCTCCGCCTCTCTTTCTCTCCTCACAGGGTGTCTGTTGTGGGGAGGGGAAGGGAAAGGAGTTTGTAAGCTGCTCTGAGACACCTTTGGGTAATGAAGGGCGGGGGTATAAATCCAGTATCTTCTTCTTCTCTGCGGCGTCTCCAGAGACTCTCTTTCTTGAGCTCGTTACATTTATTTCCGCAACGGGCCTTATTACCAGTCTGTCTATAAGCAAGAAAAGGTTGGCCCCCAGTGCCCGTGTGAGGGAAGTCTCACCATCCATCATGAGTTGTAGGTCATTAATAATGCATTGAACTGGCTTGAGTTATGAGCTTCCTCATTCCCGTGTGGTGCAGACACAGGCACTGCTGAGGCCTGTCTCTCCACTCTAGGCCCTACCCTTTGCACAATTCCAGTATTTTTCAAAGTGTCAGAGAAAGCAAGCTCCTCAGCAGAAGATTGCCTCTGCAATGTAAATGGTTTTAAGTGTGTGCTGTTTGGTTTTAGGCCACTGAAGAAGGCTCTGTGAGCCAAAATGCATCTGGTTTAGTGGCTTTTTATGAGATATTCACATATGTGATTCGTGTTCACTCTAGAGGTTGGATTTTAGCATTTATTGCGTATCTGTCTTGTTTCCAACTGTTACACAGTGTAATAAATACTTTGTTATGTTTTTAAGTTTGTTATACTCAACCTTCTGAGCATCCTCTGTTAGAAACCACCTTCCCCTTATACAGACCCTGATAAAACACCCTTCTGTAACTGGCATGTTTCAAACGCTGCTGGGCCAGTCATGCGTCTATGCCTGATTGCACCGGATAACAAGTGGTGGATTCTTATCTGATGCATAGTGAACCTTGTGGCAGCTCATTTGCCTTCGTGGGTCAATCTCTGCACGCAGCTTTGTTGCCGCACCCTCCAAACTGAGAGCAGGGCGAGGCAGTGTTTGAACTCCAGAAACCCTGGGCATGCATAGATACATCTCTGTGTTGTTTTTTCTTTTTCTCAACCCAGATGCCAATTAGAATGCAGCAACCCCAGCAAGCTGCTCCACCCACCAGTCAGCCCCCGCAAGCACCAGGTCCCCCACAACCTGGGCCGCAGGCCACCCAAGGAGGTGCTATGCTTCGGCCCCAGAACCCTGGAGCCAACCCTCAACTTCGCAGCCTCCTCCTGAGCCAGCAGCCGGTAAGCATCACAACGACTCCTCTCTCCACTAAAGCCTCTGAGGTTATTTAGGGGGGCTCCATTTTTTTTTGGTACAAAGCCTGTTGTGATCCATCCTGGCACAGTTCCTTTCTTCTGGAGGGGTGAATGCCCCCAAAGCCTCCCCCCTCGGAGGAGTGCATGAAGCTTGGCAAGGAGTAGCTTCTTATTGCTTCTGTGGAGGAAGGCATTGGGGACTGATCGACTTTAGCAGCAGGGCCATGTAAATCATCATCTCCCTTCTGTTGGCGGAGTTGATCCATTGCCCCTCCCACCATTGTTAGTTTCTGGCCCTTCCATTTTTTGTTAGAAGAACAAGCCGAAAGGAAAGCTCCTGTGTAATCACCGGGTGCATTTTACACAGAATCTTTTAGTTTTGTTCGTTCATTTACAATCCTGTCCGTCTCCACAATGGGGGCTCTTTTCTTAGGACAAAGACCGAAGAATTCTAAGTGAAGACAGAATGTCCTTGGGGGAATACAGAGATGCAGTGGGAGTGAACACAGTTTCTGCTCAGAAAATGTGCCTTGGAAGATGGCTAATATGTGCTAAAACCATTGCCACCACATTTCAGAAAACATTATTTTGTCACACTCAGCCAGCTAGAAAGGGAGGGAACCAGAATCCAAAGCCTCAAGGAGGTCACATGGGCAGTGGGACGGAGTTCCTCCATCCTATAGAAGACTTTTTTTAAAAGCCCTGTTATATAAGAGGGATAGCCCAGGATACCCTGGTCTCATCAGATCTCGGAAGCTAAGCCAGGTTGGCCCTGGCTAGTATTTGGATGGGAAACCTCCAAGGAATACCAAGGGTGTGACATGGAGTCAGGCAATGGCAAACCACCTCTGACGGTCTCTTGCCTTGAAAACCATACCAGGTCACCATAACTGTGACTTGATGGCAAAAACAACAAATAAAAGGGAAATATGCTACCTTGGAGAGGGGAAAGCATTTGAGAGACAATTAGCAGCAGTGCTGCAAGTCTTGAATTTGAAGCATGCCCTGAAACTGGGATGGGGAAGACTCCTTCCCTGGAAAAGCTAAGCAATTTACATAGACCTGTCTCTAGAAACATTGCAAAAAACGTACCTGCTCCAGGTTCTGCCTCTCCTTCCGTTGAAAATGAACTTGCACGGTGAAACCCAACGTGTCTGATCTTCCGTCCTGTGCTTTCCTATGTTCGTAGCCGCAAGCTGGAGTTCCTCAGTCTCAGCCGCCCCTCCACCACCTCCAGCAGGGTTCTCCAGGAATGTTGCCACATCAGTCCATGGGGCAGGCTCTTGGGCATCAGCCTCCCGGGCAGCAGCAGCTCCAGCTCCCAGGACAGCCCCTCATGCACCAAGCCCCCGGACAACAGTGGCCTGCACAGATGGTGCCCCGGGCACCGTTGCAAGGTACCGTGGTGACTTCACATATTTGTGCAAAAACAGCCGTTCCCCCACCCCAGGGACAGCTGCATGTGAGAAGCTGGGCAGGGCTCTTGGTTCGAAAAACATTCCTGTCCCAGAGATTGTCCCCACACACCACGTCCCTTCAACCTGCTATATCCCCTCCCTCCTTTTCTGCCCCCTCCCCAGGTCAGATGCTGATGAACGCCGGTCCCCGGGGACCTGTATCCCAGCAAGGCTTGCAGCAGGTTCCGGCCCCGAGTGTCATGGAAGACGACATCCTCATGGACCTCATCTGACGGTGGAGGATCTTGCTCCAGAGTCACCCAGAGCTGAAACGTTTTCTGCTCTCACTTCCCTGTCGGGCGACCCATCTCACCTGTAATATTTTTTTCTCCTGTTTGTTAGCAAATATTATTATTCTCTTGCACTCTGCATCTTGGTCTTTCTCAAAACGGGTGCCCGTCTACAGTAACCACGCTTAGTTGCTCAGCCTGCTGGTGCCCCTTTTGGAACTCTGGACTCGGTGGCACTTGCCAGAGATGGGGAAAGGAAATCAGGGTCTTAACCCGAGCCCAACCCAAATTCTCCAGCTGGCCCCCTGAATTGCTACTTCACAGGGAGGTCTGGATGCCATTCTCCCCCTGTGAGTCCCACATTATTTTTCTACAGTACTCATAATTATCCTTCCTTGCTGGGGCTGAAGATGGCTTATCTGATGGAAGTCAATGCATTCAACAGGATGGGACGTGCACTGTAATAATAATAACAACAACAACAACAAGAAGAGATTGGATTTCTACCCCGCCCTTCACTACCCAAGGGAGTCTCAGAGCAGCTTACAAACTCCTTTCCCTTCCCCTCCCCACAACAGACACCCTGTGAGGTGGGTGGGGCTGAGAGAGCTCTTGACAGAAACTGGTCTTTTTTCAAGGACGGCTCTTATCAGAACTACGGCTTGCCCAAGGTCATCCAGCCAGGTGCATATGGAGGAGTGGGGAATCAAACCCGGTTCTCCCAAATTAGAGTCCGTGCACCTAACCACTACACCAAACTGGCCCTCAGGCTAGGATTGAAGACTGTGCTTTGTTTCCCCTAGGTCCCCGTGATCAGATGTGTGTGGTGAGTTTCATGCTAATTTCCAGGGCCCTGCAAGCTTGATCTGGATTGGGAGCACGGCATGTGGGGAGAGAAGAGGCTCATGCCTCACCGTCTCACCGTGCTCCAGACCTGAAATGGCCCCGGGAGGGGGCCTCTGCTTGCCCCATTGGTGATACTCAGGTGTACCCTATCATCATGCATGGAGCCCCTGGTGGGGCAAACAGTGCCCCCCTGGGGCCATTTCAGAAAAATGGCATTGGGGGGGGGGGGAGGCATAAGCAGCCTGGTCCCTGAGGTTGCCTTCCAACTTGGGCCCTGCAAATCTGGGAACCGAGCATCCAGCACAGGACGTACAACACACGTGTGATTGCGGAGACCGAGGAGAAGATGTGATGTGACGTTATGCCCATATCTGTAAGGAGAAGATGGAGATTGGAGAATCTGAGGGGGCAAGGAAGAAGGCTGGGGGGAGACTGTCAGCTGGAGAAGTACAAAGGGAGATTGGTTCCCCCCCCCCCTTTAAGCCTCAAAAACTGGCCATCTGAACCAAAAGCCTGTTTTAGGAGCCAGCCTTCCCCTCCACCTGCATTTTTTGGCCCTTTAGTTCTCATATCCATGCTGCCCAGTACAACCTCTCCTCGTTCAGTTTTTAACCACCACCACCACCACCCGCCTGCCCCAAGAAAAAATGCAGCATGTACACAGAACATCCAGGTTGATTTTCAGGTGGCAGGTTGATTTAACTGAATCCAAGTTAAAACATTGTCTTGTTTCAAAATGGGAGCTCCCTTAAAAGAAATCTAGATCTGGGAACTGAGCATCCAGCACAGAATGTGCAACACGGGTGTGATTGCGGAGACTGAGGGGAAACTGCGATGTGTCGTTAGGCCCGTGTCTGATGTAACTGAATTTAAGTTAAACATTGTCTTGTTTCAAAATGGGAGTTCCCTTGAAACAGAAATCTTGACCAATGGATAGTAGTGACTGGGAGCTTAAAACCAAAACACCTTTAGGTGGTGCATTAGTTCTAGTGTCCTAAAAGTGCACAGGAGAGGGCTGGAACTGGGGCTGTCTGTGAAAAGTAGAAGGGGTTGTAGAGAAAGCAAGGTGGGGGAGAAGTAGCCCTGGTGTGTCAAAGCAGTCTAAAAGGATGCTGAAAACAGGATTCTTGTGCCGCATTCATTGACTGACACACACACACACACCCCTTTAGAGAGGCTCACACCCTTGCTGGTCTTGAAGGCATTTATTGGTCACTTCCTCCCCCCACCCTTTTCACTGGGGGATGACGCGTTGGTTGATGCAGAAATCGGGTCTGATACTCTGAACGGTGCAGTCACTGGAGTCCAGCTTGCAGAGGTCACAGTGGCAGCTGAGAGCCATGGGGTAGGTGAAGGTCGGGTCCACTCCCGTTGGGCATCCACGCAGGCGCACAGTCTCGTAGCGTACCTCCTTGTAAGTGCAGGCTCTTTGGATGAAGGGCGAGGGCACGTTGAGCAGTATCTCCTGTGAAGGATGAGGGTTTAGAACAGAGGGCTCTCTGCAAGACTAGCTCTCACTCTCACTCACGGCCAAGAAAGCAGTTTAACAAGAGAAAAGCCCTCCATCGCCAGCCTTCGGTCAGTACCCCACATTCCCCAAAAGGCCAGACCAGAACCAGTGGGTTGAAATTAAATCAGAAGAGTTCTCGACGAAGCATTAGGAAGAACTCCCTGACAGAGCGGTTTCTCAGTGGAATAGGCTTCCTTGGGAGGTGGTGGGCTCTCCTGCTTGGGAGATTTTCAGACAGAGGCTAGATGGCCATCTGTCAGCAATGCTGATCCTGCAAACTTAGGCAGATCATGAGAGGGAGGGCAGGAAGGGTTGCCTCAGTGCTTAGTTCTTGTGGCCCTTTCTTACACCCCCAGGGAAATGCTGATCTCCACTTTGAGGTCAGGGAGCAATTTTTCTCCAGGCCAGTTTGGCCAGGGATCCTGGAGGGTTTTTTTTCCATCTTCTGGGCATGGAGCAGGGGTCATGGGGTGTGGGGGGGTAGTTGTGAATTTCCTTGCCTTGTGCAGGGGGTTGGACTAGATGACCCTGTAGGTCCCTTCCACTTCTGTGATCTCTGCCAGCCTCTTTACCCATTCTGGTATTTATCTTTGGATTACAAAGCACCCTGCATTTTTTCTGCTGCAGCCATACACCTGCTGGCACTACAAGATCAGAAACTGTACCTTTCTGCTAGGAGACTGGCACAGGCGATTCCCCTCCCCTGGGAGTGAAGGTCTGTTTTTCCCCATAAGCGTAGAATGCCTGCTCACTTACCAGCAGGTGGTGAGGAGCACGGGGCTATTGGCATCACCCAAGACCACAGGGCCAGTGCAGTGTTCTCTTGTCAGTGTGCTATTTCTGAATGGTGGTTTTAGAGCTAAGATGTCAGGCTGAGAGTAACAGGTGCTCCTGAATTGGCACATCTTTAGTCGTCTCCCAAAAAGTGGCTCATGCTCTGGAAGGAAGTGGATGGCTGCCTATAAAACTCTTTTCAGGTCTGTTCCTGGCGAGTCTAATGCTAAGCCATGATTTGATGATACATTAGAAGCAGGAAACCAGCCAGGGAGGCAGTGGGGCCCTTGGATGACCAAGGGGTAAAAGTACTGAAGGATGATAGGGAAATGGCTGAGAAGCTAAATGCATTTTTTGCCTCCGTCTTCACTGTGGAAGATGAGAGGTGCTTGCCCACTCCAGAGCCGCTGAGTTCGGGAGGGGTGTTGAAAGACCTGAGTCAGATTGAGGTGACGAGAGAGGAGGTCCTAAAACTGATAAACAACTTAAAAACTGATAAATCACCAGGCCCAGATGGCATACATCCAAGAGTTCTGAAAGAACTCAATTGTGAACTTGTGGATCTCCTGACAAAAATATGTAATCTCTCCTTAAAATCAGCCTCCATTCCTGAGGACTGGAAGGTAGCTAATGTCACTCCCATCTTTAAAAAGGGTTCCAGAGGAGATCCGGGAAATTACAGGCCAGTCAGTCTGACGTCGATACCGGGTAAATTGGTGGAAACCATTATTAAGGAAAGAATTAGTAGGCACATAGATGAACAAAACCTATTGAGGCAGACTCAACATGGGTTCTGTAAGGGAAGATCTTGTCTCACTAACCTGTTAATGTTCTTTGAGGGGGTGAACAAACATGTGGACAAGGGGGATCCAATAGATATTGTTTACCTTGACTTCCAGAAAGCTTTTGATAAAGTTCCTCATCAAAGGCTCCTAAGCAAGCTCAAAAATCATGGGATAAAAGGACAAGTCCTTTTATGGATCAAAAACTGGCTAATTAATAGAAAACAGAGAGTGAGTATAAATGGGCAGTTCTCCCAGTGGAGGGGTGTAAGCAGTGGGGTACCACAGGGATCAGTACTTGGTCCACTGCTTTTTAACTTGTTCATTAATGATTTGGAGTTGGGAGTAAGCAGTGAAGTGGCTAAATTTGCGGATGATACGAAGTTGTTCAGGGTGGTGAAAACCAGTGAGGATTGTGAGGCACTCCAAAGGGATCTGTCAAAGTTGGGCGAGTGGGCGTCAACATGGCAAATGGGGTTCAATGTGGCCAAGTGCAAGGTGATGCACATTGGAGCCAAAAATCCTAACTATAAATACACGTTGATGGGGTCTGAACTGGCAGAGACAGATCAAGAGAGAGATCTTGGAGTTGTAGTAGATAACTCACTGAAAATGTCGAGACAGTGTGTGACTGCAATAAAGAAGGCCAATGCTATGCTGGGGATTATTAGGAAGGGTATTGTAAACAGATCAGCCAATATCATAATGCCGCTATATAAATCAATGGTGCGACCTCATCTGGAATACTGTGTGCAATTCTGGTCACCACACCTTAAAAAGGATATTATAGCTTTGGAAAAAGTGCAGAAAAGAGCAACTCGAATGATAAAAGGGTTGGAACACTTTCCCTATGAGGAACGGTTAAGGCGCTTAGGGCTCTTTAGCTTGGAGAAACGACGACTGAGGGGTGACATGATTGAGGTTTATAAGATTATGCATGGGAAAGAGCAGGTAGAGAAAGAGGTACTTTTCTCCCTTTCTCACAATACAAGAACCCGTGGGCACTCCATGAAATTGCTGAGCGGTCGGGTTAGAACGGATAAAAGGAAGTACTTCTTCACCCAAAGAGTGATTAACACTTGGAATTCACTGCCACAGGAAGTGGTGGCAGCTACAAGCATGGACGGCTTCAAAAGGGAATTAGATAAGCATATGGAGCAGAGGTCCATCAGTGGCTATTAGCCACAAGGTATAGATAGGGACTCTGGGGCAAGTGATGCTCTGTCATCTTGGTGCTTGGGGGGGGGTCAACAGTGGGAGGGCTTCTAATGTCCTGGCCCCACTGGTGGACCTCCTGATGGCACTGGTATTTCTGGCCACTGTGGGATACAGAGTGTTGGACTGGATGGGCCTTTGGCCTGATCCAACATTGGCATCTCTTATGTTCTTATGTTCTTATGTTCTCTAATCTGGGAGAACCAGGTTTGATTCCCCACTACGTGGGGAGGAAACTGAAAGGAAAAGTAGAAAGGGTCAAAACAATTGGGGAAGCTTGGGATCTATTTAAAACTACGATCCTAGAAGCTCAAAAAATATATATTCCGCAGGTTAGGAAAGGCACAAACAGGTATAGGAAAAAGCCTGCATGGTTAACAAACAGAGTAATGGAGGCTGTAAAAAGTAAAAAGAATTCCTTTAAGCAGTGGAAAGCTAGTCACAGTGAGGCTGATAAAACGGAACACAGGCTATGGCAAATAAAATGCAAGTCTGAGGTCAGGCAGGCAAAAAGGGAATATGAGGAGCATATAGCAAAAAACGTAAAAACCAACAATAAAACTTTCTTCAAATACATTAGAAACAGGAAACCAGCCAGGGAGGCAGTGGGGCCCTTGGACGACCAAGGGGTAAAAGGAGTATTGAAGGATGATAGGGAAATGGCTGAGAAGCTAAATGCATTTTTTGCCTCCGTCTTCACTGTGGAAGATGAGAAGTGCTTGCCCACTCCAGAACCACTGATTTCAGGAGGGGTGTTGGAAGACCTGAGTCAGATTGAGGTGATGAGAGAGGAGGTCCTAAAACTGATAGACAACTTAAAAACTGATAAATCACCAGGCCCAGATGGCATACATCCGAGAGTTCTGAAAGAACTCAAATGTGAACTTGTAGATCTCCTGACAAAGATATGTAATCTTTCCTTAAAATCTGCCTCCATTCCTGAGGATTGGAAGGTAGCTAATGTCACTCCCATCTTTAAAAAGGGTTCCAGAGGAGATCCGGGAAATTACAGGCCTGTCAGTCTGACGTCGATACCGGGTAAATTGGTGGAAACCATTATTAAGGAAAGAATTAGTAGGCACATAGATGAACAAAACCTATTGAGGCAGACTCAACATGGGTTCTGTAAGGGAAGATCTTGTCTCACTAACCTGTTAGTGTTCTTTGAGGGGGTGAACAAACATGTGGACAAGGGGGATCCAATAGATATTATTTACCTTGACTTCCAGAAAGCTTTTGATAAAGTTCCTCATCAAAGGCTCCTAAGTAAGCTCAAAAATCATGGGATAGAAGGACAAGTCCTTTTATGGATCAAAAACTGGCTAGTTCATAGAAAACAGAGAGTGAGTGTAGGTGGGCAATTTTCTCAGTGGAGGGTGGTAAGCAGTGGGGTACCGCAGGGATCAGTACTTGGTCCACTGCTTTTTAACTTGTTCATTAATGATTTGGAGATGGGAGTAAGCAGTGAAGTGGCTAAATTTGCGGATGATACAAAGTTGTTCGGGGTGGTGAAAACCAGTGAGGATTGTGAGGCACTCCAAAGGGATCTGTCAAAGTTGGGCGAGTGGGCGTCAACATGGCAAATGGGGTTCAATGTGGCCAAGTGCAAGGTGATGCACATTGGAGCCAAAAATCCTAACTATAAATACACGTTGATGGGGTCTGAACTGGCAGAGACTGATCAAGAGAGAGATCTTGGAGTTGTAGTGGATAACTCACTGAAAATGTCGAGACAGTGTGTGACTGCAATAAAGAAGGCCAATGCTATGCTGGGGATTATTAGGAAGGGTATTGTAAACAGATCAGCCAATATCATAATGCCGCTATATAAATCAATGGTGCGACCTCATTTGGAATACTGTGTGCAGTTCTGGTCACCACACCTTAAAAAGGATATTATAGCTTTGGAAAAAGTGCAGAAAAGGGCAACTCGAATGATAAAAGGGTTGGAACACTTTCCCTATGAGGAACGGTTAAGGCGCTTAGGGCTCTTTAGCTTGGAGAAACGACGACTGAGGGGTGACATGATTGAGGTTTATAAGATTATGCATGGGAAAGAGCAGGTAGAGAAAGAGGTACTTTTCTCCCTTTCTCACAATACAAGAACTCGTGGGCACTCCATGAAACTGCAGAGCGGTCAGGTTAGAACGGATAAAAGGAAGTACTTCTTCAACCCAAAGAGTGATTAACACGTGGAATTCACTGCCACAGGAAGTGGTGGCGGCTACAGGCATGGACGGCTTCAAAAGGGAATTAGATAAGCATATGGAGCAGAGTTCCATCAGTGGCTATTAGCCACAAGGTATAGATAGGGGCTATGGGGCAAGTGATGATCTGTCATCTTGGTGCTTGGGGGGGTCAACAGTGGTAGGGCTTCTAATGTCCTGGCCCCACCGGTGGACCTGATGGCACCTGGTGTTTCTGGCCACTGTGTGATACAGAGTGTTGGACTGGATGGGCCTTTGGCCTGATCCAACATTGGCATCTCTTATGTTCTTATGGCTCTGTCCTGTCCACACACACCCCCCATATAGAGTCCCGTCCCCCCCGCCGTTTCACACACACCCTCGTGATGCAGTAGCCACCGCAGATGGAGGTGGTGATGGGCATGCAGACAGGGCAGTCGTCCTTCTCGGCGGCGATGGTGGTGTTGACGGGGCGGCAGGACGGGCTCCTGACAGGATCGCTCCTGCGGCCGGCGCAGTGGAGGGCCACCATGAGTAAGATCACCGCCACCAAGGGCTTCTTTTCCTGGACAGAAATGCGGGGAGAGCTGAGAAGGCGAGAGCTATTGAGGAGTCAGAGATGCAGGCGGCACAGAAGGATTTTACCCGATGCTCTGATCAGGCCTGCTGTGTCACCCGTCGGCTTCCACGCAGCAGCAGTTTGATACAAGCAGCCCATGTGGTGGTGTGCTTGCCGCATTGTGCCTTTGGTGTGTGGGGGTGGGTAGTAACTGAATGTTCTGACATATTGGAGCAGAGCGACCAGATGGTGCAAGAGAGAGAGACATACGCACATGGCCTACGCCATGCGTTAAAGGGAGAGATCATTTGATTTTACCCTGTTGGGACATTCACAAGGATGTCTGCCCTTCCTGGCGTCCACCACTGCAGCTGCTTGTCTGAATGCACCCCTGAGTTCGAGGTCTGTCAAATTCTGGCTTCTTATGCCGCTTCCACACAGTGTAGAATCTCTGTTCTGTATCCATTGCTGCTGCGGCTGCAGAGCCTGTGAGCACTGGCAACAGAGCTTCCACACCAGAGTTCTCTGCGTGCTTTCCTACATCAGCCACCATTTCCCCTGCATCTTACTTTCCTGTCCTGCCGCCAGAGGACTTATCGGAGCTTTTAAAAAACTATAATTGTTGATAGCACCGTGGCCCAGGCTAGCCAGATCTCGGAAGCTAAGCAAGGTCGGCATTGGTTAATGCTTGCATGGGAGACCACCAAGGAAGCCCAGGGTCATGACGCCGAGGCAAGCAATGCCAAACCGCCTCTGTTTGTCTTGAAAACCCTACATGGTCCCCACAAGTTGGCTGCAATTTAATGGCACCTTACAGACATGATAACACTGCAGAGCCTGTGAGCACTGGCAACAGAGCTTCCACACCAGAGTTCTCTGCATGCTCTCTACATCAGCCACCACAAGTTGGCTGCAATTTAATGGCACCTTACAGACATGATAACACACTTGGGCTGTGATCTTGCTACAAGAATCAAAGCAAGTTTGGGAGAGAGCGTACTGAGGACAGGGGAATGATGCATACTAGCACATTATGCATTGATGTTCTGGGGAAAGTGCTGCGGTTTGGAAGCTAAAGCAGTGTGGAAGTGGCTTCTGAGCTGCCCTTTCTGAAGGTAGCCTGTGCAGCAACTGCAACACCAATTTATTCATTGCTGTGGCAAGGTTGAAGCCATAAAGAGGAAACTGTAGATGTACCTCCGTCCTTTCGTGTTCATTTAAAAATGGCTAATCCTTTAAACATGTACAAGGTATAGTCTATCCAAGTGAGAAATAAATGTACTTCCAGAGTTCGGGTCAGTGCATGCAAGAACATTAGGAAGACAATAAGAGCACATAGCCGTGATAGAGATGATGGCCGATCAACCTAGCATTTTATTTAAGGAGTCCCATGAATGTGCTTTAAGGCTGCTTAGGGGGAGAATTAAGGTACGGTACTCATGCTGAGCGGCTCCACTCTCGTGGTGTTCAGCATGAGAAAAACTGTAAGCACACCCCTGTAGTGTGTGCTGAATTGATGAGGTTCTGCCTACATCTTCCCTCTTTTGTATATGACAAGCTGTTCTCTTGTGGCTCTTCATAGAACTGGAAAGTACTCCATCCTTCATGTAAGTTACAGCTCAGTCCCTAGACATGCATTCTCAGAAGAACCAAACAGCACATGACTCAGGCGATGTGATCACACCAGGGCCTTAATATGGATCCCCCACGCACACACACTTTTTGAAACTAAATTAATTGGGAGTGCTGATTCCTCTGATCCTTGTATGTAGTTTGGCCCCCAAGTTATACGCCAAATTAATTCCAGAGGGGTTGGCTGTTAACTATTGGAATGAAAATAAACGGAGTATTGTGGCACCTTTTTAAAAGACTTAAAGAGTTTTACCCCAGCACAAGTGCTTCTTCAAATGCCGTGCAAATCCTTACCATCCGATCACAATACATAGGTGGTTTGGAACACAGGGAGCACAGAGCAGAATATAATTATGCCAAGTTCAGGTGTAATGAGGAAAAGCAGACTATTCATTACTTATGCTAAGCTAGTGAACTAGTAATAGGCGCACCCTTTTGTTAAGAGAGTTGCAGGTATAGAGATTGAGGACGGCTCCCTAGTAGGGAACAGTATTGCAGGCCAGGTAGAAGTTTCAAACACTTAAAAACCTTCTTGCATCAAGAAAGGAAAACCAGCAACTCTTGAGTTCCATCCCTGTGTTTCCTGTTAAGAGCCAACCTCCCCAGTATCCACCCACCCCATTTCTGCTTCAGGATTTCCCCTTCGTTGCACATACCTGTATCAACTTCATGGTGGCGGCTGGGTTGGGCTGCTTCAGATCGTCTCTGCCTTGTTGCCTTTTTATAGCGTGAAGACCTGACTATTCCCTCCCATTGCTGAACCAATGGTAGTTCCAAGGTCAAGCAAAGGAGGGGGCATATCTGGTCACCCAGGCTCTTTCATCGAAGGCCAGTTAACCAGCATTTTCTCTCTAACTACGCATGGCTTGTTGCTTCCAACCACCACTTCTGGCAACCAATTTCATTCTCCCCGGAATCTTAGCGTTAAGCACTCAAATTAGACGCCCTTCTACTTTAGTAGCCTTTACAGAGCCATGGATTTACTACCAGAATCCTTTGTTTAGCGTAGTGGTTAAGAGTGTATATTCTAATCTGGGAGAACCAGGTTTGATTCCCCACTCCTCCACATGCAGCTGCTGGTGTGACCTTAGGTCAGTCATAAGTTCTTTCAGAGCAGTTCTCGAGAGAGAGCTCTCTTAGCCCCATCTACTTCACAGGGTGTCTGTTGTGGGGAGGGAAAGGGATTGTAAGCCACTCTGAGACTCCTTCAGGTAGTGAATGGCGGGATATAAATCCAATCTCCTCCTCTTCCTCTTGTTTTTCCTAAATGCAGTGGAATTCCCCTCTTCCTCCTAAGAAATTCAGGGTGGTGTATGGGAGTTTTCTCTGATTTTAACTTCTCAACTACCCTGTGACATAAGTTAGGCTTGGAGGCAGAAGAAGAGGAGGAGATTGGATTTATACCCCGCTCTTCACTCGGAGTCTCAGAGCAGTTTACCTTCTCCTTTCCCTTCCCTTCCCCTCCCCTCCCCACAACAGACACCCTGTGAGGTAGGTGGGGCTGAGCAGAGGTCATTTCGGGGGGGAACGCGGGGGAACGCAGTTCCCCCGGGTGAGGTGTGGGGGCGGGGCACACGATGAAGCCCCGCCCCCTGCTTCCAGCCGCCCCGCTTCCGGCCCTCATTCAGCCAGGAGGAGGCAGGAGAAGAGGGAGGGTAAGTTGCTCCCTCCCCGCCTCTCCCCACCCCTGCCTGCCTGGGGCCAGGGAGGGCCTTGGCAGGGC
>NW_015160880.1:193380-221990 GCF_001447785.1 Gekko japonicus
AGACAGGCCCCAGACCATAAAGGGCTTTAAAGGTCATAACCAGCACCTTGAAGCGTATCCGGAACGCTATTGGCAGCCAGTGCAGCGCCCTCAGCACCGGCTGGATGTATTCCCTCACAGAGGCACCCACCAACAGCCTGGCTGCGGCATTCTGTACCAGCTGCAGCCTCCGAAGTTGCCCCAAGGGCAGCCCCATGTAGAGAGCATTGCAGTAGTCCAATCTCGAGGTGACCATCGCGTGGATCACTGACGCCAGATCCTTGCGTTCGAGGAAGGGGACCAACTGCCTAATCAGCCGTAGATGGTAAAAGGCTGCCTTGGCAGTGGCTGCTACCTGGGCCTCCATCGTCATGGAGGCATCCAGGAGCACTCCCAAACTCCTGACCCTCGGAGCTGGCACCAATGGCGCCCCACCGAAGGCCGGAAGTGGGAGCCCTAACCCCGTTATGCTAATGAGTTCCCCTAGCTCTTTTTCTACGAAACGGCCCCTGGGGCTGAGAGAGCTCTTTCCAGAACTGTCATTGAGAGAACAGCTCTTGTCAGAACTACGGCTTGCCCAAGGTCATCCAGCCAGGTGCAAGTGGAGGAGTGGGGAATCAAACCTGGTTCTCCCAGATTAGAGTCCGCGCACCTCACCACTACACCAAACTGGCTCTGATTCCACTGAGGTCCCTCACTTCCCCCGGCTTCCCCCCCCCCCCGTAATCTCCCTACCCAGAGCAGGCAAACCTACTTGGAGGGAGCAACTGCCCCACAGCAAGTTTTATGACTGAAGGAGAACTTGATTCTCTGCTGGCCAAGTGCAGTATTTAGCTGCACACATGTATGTACACTCTCTCACACACACTATATGTATTCTATATACTATCCCGCCCTTCCTCCAACAGATAAGAGTAGCATACACGACTTCCCTCTCTGCCCTCCACCCTACCCTCAGGATATGAGACAAACAGCTTTTCGGCAGGCTTTCCATTCCTTCCATCTCTTATTCAAGGCCATGGCTCCTACCTGTGCCAAGCAGGATGCTTCGAAGGCGGGGAGGGATTGCTCACCTAGGTGAGAAATCCCTTCCTGCCCTTGTGGCTTCCGTCCCACCTTAGCTGCTGAGCCTGCTGTTCGGGAACAAAACAGAGCACGGCTACAGGTTGGTATAAACAGCAAGTCAGTGTGACTGGGGAAGAGTTGGAATAACAGCCTCTCCAGCTATATGGCCAGACTCCCTCCCCCAAGCCCTTTATGGCTTTAAAATCAACCCTACCGCTTTGAATTGGGCTCAGTAACCAACTGGAAGCCAGTGGAGGCTGAGCTGAAACACTGCTTTTGTAATAGTAATTCACAGGGTGACTGAATTGTCCCAGTCCCTCAGCTGCCTCCCACCTCAAACATGTTGGATCAGGCCAATGGCCCATCCAGTCCAATACTCTGTGTCACACAGTAGCCAAAACCCAGGCACCATCAGAAGATCCACCAGTGGGGCCAGAACTCCAGAAGCCCTCCCACTGTTTCCCCCCCAAGCAACAAGAATACAGAGCATCAGTGCCCCAGATATAGTGTTTCATCTATACCTTGTGGCCAATAGCCACTGACGGGCCCCTGCTCCCATATGTTTATCCAATCCTTTCTTGAAGCTGTCTATGCTTGTAGCTGCTACCACTTCCTGCGGCAGTGAATTCCACATGTTAATCACTCGTTGGGAGACGAAGCAGTTCCTGTTATCTGTCCTAAGCCTACTGCACACTAATTTCACAGACTGCCAACAAGTTCTTGTATTGTGAGAAAGGGAGAAAAGCATTCCTTTATCTTCTCTATATCCCATGTGTAATCTCCATCTTGTTAGGATGAAGTTTCTGTTTGCTTGCCCTCATCCAGTCCAACATGGATTCCAGGACTGTTAACTGGATCCTCTGTCTCTTTAGGCTTCAGTCAAAAGTACAGGAAAAACTAGTTTCATGTAGATGTTAAACAGCAATCAGAGATGGAATGAAACTTTGCAGGATCCCCCCCAGGCTCTGGGCAAGACCAGCCATCTCTTAATACCGTCTTCTGGATCAGAACCACAGACTAGAACCTAGAAGGAAACCATAGCTGATAGAAACCCTATATGAGAGGTCCATGAGAACAGGGACATATTCCCCCCCCCCAATCTTCTAGAACAGGGAGTCAGCTGAAGCCGTTTCAGTGCCAAAGCCAGGTCTGGAGTGCAACTCAAAAGGATCATCAGTATCACCCCAAAAGCTGCTATCTGTTGTGTTCAGACTGGCTGCTTCCAGAGCTCCCATACATGGAGTACAATTAAGCCCCCTAAATGACAGCAAGTCAAATTTACGGATTAATTCCTTGCACTATGGCAAGCTGGCTCGAATCATTGGAATGCTGGAGCGAATATTCTTTCCCCCACAGGAATTCACTTCATTTTGGGTTTTTTTGTATTTTTCATGTGTATGTGTGTATGTGCACTTGGAAGTCATGCTCTGGTGACTGACCCCTGCTGGGGGTCTGGAGGATATTCCAGAGCTGGCCAAAGCCTGCCCCCACCTCCCAGCTGCTGGTATCCCAAGGAGGTCTCCCATTCAGTTTGTTGAGTCCATTCTTTTGCGTTCTCTCTGGTCATCTCTTCCAGAAGCCAAAAATGCATATTAACGCCCCCACAGCTCCCTTCCCTGAAAATCCATCCCCAAACCATCTCATTTTTAATCTGGAGTAGCCCAAGAGGCGCTCCCTCCCCCCCGAATGATTCTAAATACCAGGAAGCAGAGTAGACTAGTTTCATTAAAATGAACACTGGCAAGGAAATTTTATATATATAATTTTTCTGTTTGGAAGAAGGAAGGGGACTGAAACGCCTGTGGAATTGCTGCGCCCAGGTCTCACACAGGCATGGGTTTGCTGCTCCCATAGCACTTGTATTCCGTCTCATACATGCCTGGTACGCACATGATCTCTAGCACAGGCACCTTGTAGGAGACCGTCGGTGGCCGCTCCACTGGGCAGAAGCGGTCCCACGTGCGCCGGTGGTCATTGGGCAGTTGGTAGGACTCCTGTGTCAGGCTGCGTAGGCCCCGGTGTGGCACGGGGGCTGTGCTGGGTGCCAGGCGAGGCACCCGGGTGCCGAGGTGGAACAGGCTGACGTCCCGCATTGGCCCAGGCACCCGGATCAGAGGATAAGTATCCCGGCCCTGTTTCGAATCATCCTTTCGGGCGTAACCTTGTAGTTGCTTCCTGCGTAGGAATGGAGAAAGAGAAAACACACATGTGGTAAAAGCAGCACTCCTGATTTCTGTAGAAGAGGAATAATGCTTAGCCTGTGGTGTTGGAAAAAAGAACACAGAATGTGATGCTAGTGTCAGTGCTAAGAACTCCCCATTAAAAAAAAAAAATCAAGAGGAGGAGGAGATTGGATTTATACCCCGCCTTTCACGCGGAGTCTCAGAGTGGCTTGCAATCCCCTCCCCCTCCCCACAACAGGCACCCTGTGAGGTAGATGGGGCTGAGAGACCTCTTGAGAGAACAGCTCTGAAAGAACTTGTGACTGACCCAAGGTCACCCAGCAGCTGCATGTGGAGGAGTGGGGACTCAAACCCAGTTCTCCAGGATTAGAGTCCGCAATCCTAACCACAACACTTAGTCCCTAGGAGGAGAAAGACAAGCTCAAAACCCTTTGAGCAATAGCTAGTTAAAATGTCAGGAGGGCAAAAGAATACGTATGCTGGTGTGAGTAAGGTTTCCAACGGTCAGAGGGTGGGGTGTTTGCTACCTATAGAATGCTGTGCAGCCTACCAAGGATAACAGAGACCAGATCAGTTAAGCAAAATGTTAAAGAATAACAATTTAGCCTAATGGACTGGCACCCTGAGAAACAAATGCATGCAGACCTGGGCTGCAATCACACACAGGCTAAATAATCCACTTTTAATCCGCTTTCAGTGCACTTTCCGTCTGGATCGTGCCAGTTCACACAGTAAAACCCAGTTGGGAAAGTGCACTGAAAGTGGATTATTCAGTGTGTGTGACTGCAGCATTAAAAATATTTCTTTTTTTTAAAAAAGCATTAAAAGTCAGAGCTCCTGAATTAGGAGCAGGTCCAACAGAAACGTCTGTGAAGAAACATGAGAGTGGGAAGCATGGGCAGAGGAAAGCAACCGATCGCCACCTACTGAGTGAAGGGTCGGAAGTCCTGGGTGGTGATGGACACGTAAGGGTCGTTGAGCCGCAGCACAGCATTGTCACGGACGTAGAAGGGAATTCCCGCCAGCTCTTCATTCCTGGTGCTGGGCACGATGGACTGTAAGGGGTCAAAGCCACCATCGGAGGACGAAGCCTCACCGCCACTGCTCCCTTCCCTGCAGAACCACCAGCTGAGGTGGCCCACCCCCAGCCCGCCCTTTGAGCATGCGCAGATGACTTCTCGGTATGTTGGGCCGGGAAAAAAAAAAAGGAATACTATAAAAGGGAAGTACAGTGTGGAAAGGACCACGGAAATCCCAGTGCTAAGAGCAGGCCTCCATTTTGCACTTGTGCCGGGCTGTGCTTTTAACATCACACGTACACGCCCAACCACACCCCAGGCTTACAAAGAGTACTGAAAAATCATTTGTCCCGATACAGTCTTGACCTGTTTCACTTTTACCCCACCCTGCCTCCCAGGAGGCCCCTCCTCCTTTGAGCCTCACAACAGCCCGGTGAGGTAGCTTTGCTATTTGATACGCAAGCAGAACGGGCACTTGCAGAAGTGGATTTTTTGACTGCCCCCTTGACGTTCCACAGTGTAAGGGGGAGATCCGTAAAAACTGCCTAGCCACACAGGACCTGAGCCATTGCTGGGCTCAAAGTCAACCAGTAACATTTATGACTTGGTGGGGATTTGAACGCAGGTCTCCCTGATCCAAGTCCAACACAGCCTCAAAAAAACCTACGTGGGAAGATTGTGTATATCTAAAATAGAAGAGAACTTGCCCTGACCTGGATAGCCTAGGCATGCCCGATCTCGGAAGCTAAGCAGGGCCGACCCTGGAAAGTACTTGGAAAGGTGACCTCCAAGGAACACCAGGGTCGGGACGCAGAGGCAGGCGATCGAGCCACCTGTCTGAAATGTCCAAACCCCACTAGGGGTCGCCATAAGTCGCCATGACTTCCAGGCATGCAAGCACGCACACAATAACCTCCGCCCCCAATAAAATAGAAGAGAACTCCATGGGAAGCTATGTGAAGGAGCAGATTCGACCAAAGGAAGCATTAGATGTGGGGTGCCCTCCTTTGAATGTGGTGCACAAGCCACTTGGGTTGCCAGTCTCCAGGTGGCGGCTGGAGATCGCTCCTGCTGTTACAACTGATCTCCAGGTGACAGAGATCAGGTCCCCTGGAGAAAATGGCTGCTCTGGAAGGTGGACTCTATGGCATTGCACCCCCTGGAAGGTCCCTCTCCTGCCCTCCTCAGGCCCCTCTCCCGAAACCTCTCCAGCCTGGAGCTGGCGACCCTGTGAGCCACTCACCTTGGATGCCCCCTCAGTATGATGAGCAGCCAACCCAAACGGTTGAGGTCCGGCGTGAAAGGTGGGGTCGTGCGGCAGATTGGGCCAGCCAGAGTAGCGATCTCTCATCTCACTCTGCTGGTTAGCCATGGTCAGGGGGAACCTCCATGCCCTCTGCTTCAGCTGTGAAGGAGAAGTTGGGGTATCACGGGGAAGAGTCACAGCCAGGGAAAGTCTCCGTGACGGAGGACGCATTCCCACTGCATCGCCGGCTCAAGGGTTTCAAGAGTCAGGTGATGGGGGAGATTGTTCTCTGCCCCAAGAGAACCTGCAGAGTTACCTGTAATTCGGTTGGCTGGTCCTAATAAAAGGGATAATGTGGATCGTGATCTCAGTTTTCCAGGTAGTTTCTTTTGGATCAGCACGACTGAAACTTCTTACCGTCTATCAGAGTAGACCACACAGAGCTAGATGGACCTAGCTGTCAGATTTGGCCACGGGAAGAAACCATTTGTTACTTCTTGCTCCCGGAATGCCAGGCGTGCAACCTGACCCCAGCCCCATTTTAGATCTTCCACACCTGCTTTCTCCCCTTCCCCCCTTTTATTTATTTTGTAGCACGCAACCTGATGAATACTTCTGGTGAACTCACAAACTTGCACTCTGTCCTCTGTTCTTTTGGCCCCTCCTAATAAAAGGTACGCCCTCGACCTGGATAGCCCAGCCTAGCCCGATCTGGTGGGAGACCTCCAAGCAGTGTTCCCTCTAAGATGAGTTAGTGTGAGCTAGCTCAGTTTTTTAGCCTCCAGCTCACACATTTTAATTTTAGCTCAGGAAGGATGGCTCCAGAGTAAACTAAGGCCCCGGTCACACGAGCGGGATAATCCAGAGGCGAAGTGAGGCTGTTTAACCCGGAGCAAACAAAAGCATGGTACCTTGGTCACACGGTCCCCAGAGCTTCCGTGGTTCGGCAGTCAGGGGCCGATCACACTGCAGTGCAGACGCATGGCAAAGAAGCGGCACGGCGCAATGACAAAAGCGATCGCAAGCCACCGCTTCCGGAGCAGGTGGGCATTCCCCCCCCCCCCAACAGAGTCTATGCATGCGCATGATTGAGGGAGCGAAGTTCCATGGCATAATGCAGCGCTGCTTTCGGTTTCGTGTTTGTGCGCAGATCTCTACCTGTGCGCATCGTGCGCCGGCATAAAAATAACGTCCGCGATCACATGCCCGCCGATGCCCTACGTTTTCCGGATACTAGTAGGGCTTCCCCAGTAGTTTTTGACTCCGCATTTTTTGCTGGAAGCCACAGGTTAGCCACGGGTGCGCTACACTTGCCAGATGTTGTGGTGCGATCACGCACAGATAACCCGCCTGGCATCCGTGGCTCTCCTGTGGAAAATTCGTCGTGTGAACGGGGCCTAATTGATGCAGTAGCCAAATCGCTCACTCACATCTTTAATGCCAGTAGCTCACAGTGTAGAATTTTTGCTTACAAGACTCCATAGCTTAGAGGGAGCGTTGCCTCCAAGCAATACCAGGGTCATGAGGCAGAGGTAAAAAGGTAAAGGTAAAGGTTCCCTTGCTCAAAAGCCAGTCGAATCCGACTCTAGGGTTGCGGTGCTCATCTCCGTTTCAAAGCCGAAAAGCCAGCGCTGTCCGAAGAAGTTTCCGTGGTCATGTGGCCGGCATGACTAAACGGAACGCTGTTACCTTCCCACTGAAGTGGTACCTATTTATCTACTTGCAATTTCTTGCTTTCGAACTGCTAGGTTGGCAGGAGGTGGAACTAGAGACGGGAGCTCACGCCGTCATGCGGCACACTCGGGTCTCGAACTGCTGAACTACTGACCTTCCACAGCCTGCAGTTCAGCGTCTTAACCAGTTGAGCCACCGCAGTTCCTGAGGCAGAGGTAGGCAATGGCAAACCACATCTGAATGCCTCCTGCCTTGAAAACCCCAACGGGATCACCGTAAGTCAGCAGTGACTTTATGGCACTTTCTACCACACCAATAAAACCTACGGAGAGGGAAGTCAGCACAGTCAGATCTCAGACACTAAGCAGGGTCGGTACTTGGAAGGGAGACCACCAAGGAAGGCTCTGCAGAGGCAGGCAACAGCAAACCACCTCTGCTTCTCACTTGCTGAGGCCGTCACTATGAGTTGGGTGCAACCTGATGGTACTTTACACGTAATAATAGGTTTTACAGGATGATTCTCTTTTTGCTCGATTGGCCTGGGGGCTGCAGTGGCTCAAGTGGTTAAGACACTGAACTGCAGGCTGTGGAAGGTCGGTAGTTCAACAGTTCGAGACCCGGGTGCCGCAAGATGGAGTGAGCTCCCGTCTCTAGTTCCAGCTCCTGCCAACCTAGCAGTTCGAAAGCAAGACATTGCAAGTAGATAAATAGGTACCACTTTGGTGGGAAGGTAGCAGCGTTCCGTGCGCCTCGGTGTTTAGTCATGCCGGCCACATGACCACGGAAATGTCTTCGGACAGCGCTGGCTCTTCGGCTTTGAAACGGAGATGAGCACCGCAACCCTAGAGTCGGATTCAACTGGCTTTCGAGCAAGGGAACCGTTACCTTTACCTTGGGGCAGTTCCATTTGTTTCTATTGCATAATCAAAGAACTGCCATTTCAAATTCTAAGCCCCCTCCCCACACACACACCTTTCTCTCCTGTTCAAGATCTCTCTGAGCTTTAGGAAATCTCCTGGGCAACAGCATCTCCATAAGAAGCACATGCAAGAACACCTCTTCAAGATGCCGCCAGACTGCTGTTTATCTTACTTTAGACCTCACCAAAGTTCCCTCTAAGCTGTGGAGTCTTGTGAGCAAAAATCCTACTTTGTGAGCTGCTGGCATTAAAGCTGTGAGCGAGCGATTTGGCTACTGCATACGTTAGTTTGCTCTGGAGCCCTCCTTCCTGAGCTGAGACAAAAACTTGTGAGCTAGGGGCTAAAAAACTGTGAGCTAGCTCACACTAACTCAGCTTAGAGGGAACGCTGGGGTCACCTCACTCCTTTGCAAGCGGGCACCCCTACTCCCAATTTCTTCACTTGCCTGGGGAGTCCCACTGAACTTGGTGGGACTTACTCCTGAGCAAGCATGCAGAGAGGTATGGTGGAAGTTGCCTACGACCCCACCCCACCCCACCCCCTTCTCTCCTTAACAAAGCTGCCCTCCTCTTAAGCCTGTGCGAGGACCCAGGCGTCCGGGTTCCAGACTTGCCCCAAAGAATCCGGTGCCGGCACCTCCCGGGCCAAGAGACAGCCCACCCCCGCCCCTACCTTCTCTCTCAAATCTTTATTGTAGTGAACGGTCCAGTGCAGGGCGGCCACAGAGTGGCGTGGCTGAGCCAGAGGCCCCCCGTGGGTCTTTGGGCCGTGGGCGAGTTGCTTCGTGGTCGTCAGCCGTGGAATGACTTCGTCTCGCCATACTTTCTCCGAGGCCGGGGGCAGCGGCTCGTGGATCGTAGACTGGTGAAGAGGAGAAGGGGCGGTTGAGGGGGAGCAAGGAGAAGAACCATGGTGGTGGTGGGGGAAGGTGCATGGATCCAACCTGAGCCCAGGTGTTCCGGCGTCCGTGCACCCAGGCGTCCGGATCCCAGACTGTCCCAACCCTCCACTAGACGTCTCGTGGCTATGGTTGCCAACCTCCTGGTGGCACCTGGAGACATCCCGCCATTACAACTGATCCCCAGAGGACCAAGATCAGTTCCCCTGGAGAAAGTGGCTGCTTTGGAAGGTGGACTCTATGGCACTGTACCCAGGTGAGGTCCCTCCCCTTCCCAACACCCCAGGCACCACCCTAAAAATCTCCAGGCATTTCCTACCCTACAGATGGCAACCCTACTCGCGGACCAACCCAAAGCCCCGTCTCTCCCAGCCCTCCCCCCTGCCACCGAGTCCCACTGCTCCGAACTGCACCGAACCAGGCCCGGCAGGGTGAGTGAGTGCCCCTGGACGGGAGTTTGCTCACTCTTGCAAAAGGGGGCGGGAAGGGCAACGGGAAGCCGTAATCCAGCCCCACTCCGCTGCTGGTCAGCCTCCAGTCTTGCCTGCGCCCCCGGCTGGGCACCAGCAGTCCGGAGTCCGCCTCCCAGCCGAAGGGGAAGGCGGTGAACGTGCCCGCCATGCCCCGCTCTGCATTTGGGGCATGGTGCGCGGGGCTGTGGCTCAGCGAAGGGCTGTTGCCGCGGGCGCCGGGCGAGGGGCGGGACGAGTGGAACGTTTGCGACAAATGTTGCTATGGAGATGGAACGCTGAGGGGCCGGGCGTTCTATCCGGGCCTTCCGGATTCTCTCCGACAATTGCTGCTGGGGGCCCGGGTGGGTTAGGTCAAGGGGAGGCCTGGCGCTCTCCGGGCAAGAAGACGTGAGGGTTGTGGCTGCTTAGACGCCTGTCGGGTGGTCTTTGTACAAGAACTCTATAAGGCAGAACAAGCCCACTTCCTCAGTTCCTGTAAGCTTTTGGTGTGCAAGCACACTTCCTCAGCTCCACTGTATCTGAGGAAGTGTGCTTGCACACGAAAGCTTAAACCGTGAATAAAACTTTCATCTTGAACGTGCCACTGGACTCAGACGTTGTTCTGCTGCTTTCAGACCGATACGGCTACAGCACCTTGATCTAGCTCTGTAAGGTAGCCCATTATGATTCTCCTTCTCTTGAAGATGGAGGGCTTAGGGCCACCTTGGCGGTTTGAAAGGTTCTGCAGTGTTTCAAGCAGTACTTGGGGAAGCTGGAACTGGCAGCCAACAGCTGCAATAGATGCATGCACGCCTATCAGATAGCATCTGTGAGATTGCAGCGCCTCCTTCCAGGCCACCACCAGTGGAATTTTTATTCCCCCCCCCCATTCTGAGGAGTGTGTGCATTTAAAGAATGTGTACTGTAATCAGTCCTTTCTTAAAAACAAAAACAAAGACTATGCTCTTCGTGTCCCTAGAGATAAATAATATTCTCCCATGCCCATGTGTGAATCTGATTTTAATATTTTTTCCTTTAAAATATTCAGTAATAGGTAGGAGCTTTTCAGTGTATGCAGGGAAGTCCATATTTAGCATGGTAGCGCCTTAAAAACCAAAACTAATTCCCCTGACCTGGATAGCTCAGGCCAGCCCAATTTCATCAGATCTTGAAAGCTAAGCAGGGTTGATTCTGGCAAGTACTTGGATGGGAGACCTCGGAGGAATACCAGCAGTTGGGAGGTGGGGGCAGGCTTTATTCAGCCACCTCTCTGAATATCCTCCAGGGTACCACAGGTTGCCATGACTTCCGTGCGCATACACATACATGCACATATGATTTTTTTTAAAGCAACAAAACCAACCCTAAAAAACAATTAAAATAAGTCTAAAATGCAGAACAAAGTTTGTGTCCAGTGGCACCTTTAAGACCAGTAAAGAGCTATTCAATGTATAAGCTTTTGTGTGCAAGCACACTTTTTTAGATACAGTGAAACAGAATTTCCTCAACCATTACATATAGGTAGGAATGGGGGGGTTAGTTGCCTGGAAGGGTCAAAGTATAAACTTTCATGTGCAAGCACACTTCTTCAGATACGGTGAAACAGAGTTCCCTCAACCATTACATGTAGGTAATGGTAATAGATAATATGTAACGGCTGAAGAAATTCTGTTGATCTTAAAGGTGCCACTGGACTCAAACTTTGTACTGCTGCTTCAGACCAACAGGGCTACCCACCTGAAAATCTAAAATGCAACTCTTTTCAAAGAATAAAGACTTGCCATTTCCCTTCCAGCCATTAGGTGGCAGTCAAAGACAGAGAACGCTTAAATTTCTGAAGGTCCAGGTCAACTACTGTTTTGTTGAGTTCTGGAATAGAGTCTGGTCTGACAGGACAGGAGGGACTGCTTGCAATCCCGTTCTAATGTCCAAGCCTCTTGCTTTCCGTAGCCACAAGAGATGGAAATCATTCAGGACACTGGAACAAAGTTTGCGTCCAGAGGCACCTTTGACACCAACCAAGTTTTATTCGAGGTACAAGCTTTCATGTGCGCGCATACTTCTTTAGATAACAATGAAATGGAAATTACCAGTCCATACATATAAGTAGAGGGTGAGCAGTAAATTAGCATACAGCATAATGAAGATGTTTAACAGATTCAAGGATCAAACAGGAATAACAAGCTTAGTTTATATGGTTCCCATTTGGTTGGGGACGGGGGACGGACATAAGTGAAGGAAATAAATATGTCAAAATTGGAGATTGATGGGCAGATGTGTCCTTAATTGTGAAATGCCGAGAGTAATTAACTGAGACCCTGCCATTACGCTTCACACATCTCCTTGCAGCATCTTCTTCTTTGAAGCAGGGCGATCGGCTGTGTAGAGTTATCTCCCCTGTCCCCAGACCAGAGAAATACATGCCAATTTACCATTCCAAATTGCACTACATTCTACTATTCTGGAAATCAAGTTGCATGCCTTTGGATTTTTAATCTGCCCCTCATGGACACACATTTCTCCATAGATGAGGGAACCCTCCCACCCAGCCCTTCCAAGCCCTGCGTTCACTCATCCTTAGCACTTTCCTGGGAACTAATTTATGTATATTTATTTATTTGCCTATTTACTTAACTTCATGTATATCCTGCCTTTCTCCCCAATAAGGATCCAAAGCAGCTGACATTGGTCTCCTCTCCTCTGTTTGACTCTCACAACAATCCTGTGAGGTAGGCCAGACCGAAAGTGTGTGATTGGCCTGTGGTCATGCAGAAAGCTCCCATGGTAGAGCAGGGAATTCAAATCTGGGTCTTCCCAAATTCTAGTCTGACATTCTGTAACCACTACATCATGCTGTCTCCGTCCTAAGAGTGTTGATGCAGGATTCTTTACCGCTGCTTTGCCCTACTGGTCCATCTCCAGTCAGCAACAGGTTGACAGCTGGTATAAGAACATAAGATGATCCTGCTGACTCAGAGCAGTGGTATACCCAGCATCCTGTCTCACACAGAGGCCAATCAGTTCCTCTGGAGGGCCAACAACAGGGCATAGAGGCCAAGGCCTTCCCTTGACATTGCCTCCTGACACTGGGATTCTGAGGTTGATTGCCTCTGAAAGCAGGGGTTCCCCTCACAACCATGGCTAGTAGCCACTGATAGATTTAATCCTCCATGGATCTATCTAATCCCCTTTTAAAGGTGTTTATTCCCGTGGCCACCACTACATCCTCGGGCAGCGAATCCCACATTTTAATCACTCTGTGGGTGCGTTCAGACGGGGGCTTTCTGCCGGCATAAACTGCGATCACACTTACCCTCCATTTTGCGGATCCCTTCAGTGTACGCCTGGTCACACGCTGCTGGCGTCGGCGTGTTTTTTTAATAAAAAAACCACCGTTTGAGCATGCGCATAGGCAGCCATTCACAGAATAGTGATCTTTGCGCATGCTCAAACCCCCCCCCCCATTACATTTAAACTTTAAAGGTAAAGGACTTACCTTTAAAGTTTAAAGCCCAAACTGGCCTCCCTTAAGTCCCGGACTCCTCCGGGAAGTTAAACTAAGGGCTTCTTCTTCTTCTTTTTTAACAAACGCTCAGGGCGAAGCTTCGCCCGAGCGCATATCGCTTAGAGTAAAAAAAAAAAATGGCGGGGGGAAAGCCGGAAGCCTCAGGCTTCCGACGGAAATGGCTAGGCACCGGTGGAGAGCGATCAGACGCCGGTTTATATCGGAAGCCACCGTTGCACTCCGGATACCACCACTTGGGACCTAGTGGCAGAGTGCAACGGTGTAAAGGGCTTTACACCGGTTAGGGACAGGAGGCAGATGTGCCCCGTCTGAACGCCGGTGAGTACAACGGTTGGAACCGGCACCCTAACTGATGTAAAGCCCCCGTCTGAACGCACCCTCTGTGTAAAGCAAGGTTTCCTTTCGTCCATCCTGAATCTGCTGCCCATCAGCTTCATTGGATGCCTTCAAGTTCTAGTATTTTGGGAGAGGGAGAAAAATTTCTCTTCGGTCAACTTTCTCCACCCTGGGCATGATGTTATAAACCGCACTCAGCTCCCCCACCCCCCCATTGCCTCTTTTCTTAAACTGAAAAGGCCCAGACTCTTCAGCCTTTCCTCACAGGAAAAGTGCTCCGACCCCCTAATCCGCTTGGTCGCCCTCTTCTGACATCACCTGTAGTTCCTCCCCGCCCCGCTCCCATTCACCCTGACTGAGGCTGTGCCACAGCAACTGAAGGCGAGGGAAACAATGTCTTCCTCTTGGACTCGAGCCAGAGAAAAGGATTGCTAGGAGGGCTAGTGTTGTGTCCGCGGACCGCCACTGGGCGCCTGCGATACAGCAGAGCTTGAGTCCGGAGAACAATGGGGACCAGGCTCCTGCACCCTGCCTCTAGGGGAACCAATGGGACATTGGCGGGAGGTTTGAATGGGCAAATGGAAGGTTCCCCAGACTGTATATAAGCGGCCGGCCGGCCGTTGGTGGGGGTGCGTGTTGTGTACTAGTAAAGTGTGCAGTGTATCATGCGTGCCTTAGCAATTCTTCCATGTGGCTAACCCACTACACAACAGCTAGAGAGCCCTCCTGGCAACCCTAGAGATGCAGGGAAACATGACTCCATCGTTCCCATGGCTGACTGTACAACCAACTATTACCTGGGCATGTGCAAGCTTCCGTACAAACACAGGACGTCCCTTCCCGGAAGCCAGCCCTGGATGGTCTATGCAGGGTTGCCAGCTCTGGGTTGGGAAATACCGGGAGATTTTGGGGGTGGAGCCTGAGGAGGGCGGGGTTTGGGGAGGGCAGGGGCTTCAATGGGACACAATGCCGTAGACTCCACCCTCCAAAGCAGCCCTTTCCTCCAGGGGAACTGATCTCGGTCGTCTGGCGATCCACTGTAATAGCAGGTCCCCAGGTGCCACCGGGAGGTTGGCAACCCTAGGTTTATGGCCAGAACCAATTGCGCTGTGTGAGAGATTCGGTTTCTTGCAGAAAGAGACATGGAGGGAGAGAGGTGGCGTAAGCTTTATTTCCTGATTCTCGGCCAAGGCATCAGGAACTGTGACTCGAGCAGCCACCGGTACGTGGGACGGGGAGGGGAGCTGGGAGCTGTGCCTGGATGAGCCGCGAAGACCGCCGCCCCCCTTCTCTTCCTCTCTACGTCGGGCCGGTGCGGTTGAACAGGGTGCAGACGCAAGCCGTGTCGATGTGGATCCAGCGCCAGGCCACGCGCTCTTCAGAATCCCGAGTGAGGGCCCTCACATAGGACTGTCTCGTCTTGCACCTAGAGACCCAGTGGCGCGGATTCACCCCCAAGCAACCTCTCCTGGGGTCCCCAGCGGGACTACACTTGGTCTCGTAGAAATACTGCTTGAGCACGCCTGCAGGGGTTTGGACAGCAGGAAGCACCGTCACGTTTCTGCCAGTAATGTCCACTGCCATTTGTTTGTCCGCCACCCACGTACTGATGCTCCTGCACACTGACCACTCATCGTGGACGCTGGGGTCATCGATCAAGGGGGAGGCCCAGAGCTCCTGGGGGGAAAGGACGACCCGTGGGGAGAAGAGGACCATGTCCATGGCCTCGGTAGTGTTGATGAGAGCATTCTCCTGGCCAAGGGAGACAGCATGAATGACGTAGAGCAGCTGGGCGATCGCAGCGTGGAACAGAATCAGCATCGCTGCCTGTGCGGCGAGAGAAAGAAACAAGACCCAGAAAGTGCGAAACATCAGACTCAAGCCGCCTGTGTATTGTAAAGGACAGGAAGGTCCATCAGAGGCCCATCAGTGGCTACTGGCCACAAGGTATAGATGGAATACTCTGTCTGGGGCACGGATGCTTTGTATTCTTAGTGCTTGGGGCGGGCAAGTGGGAGGGCTTCTGGAGTTCTAGTGGACCTCCTGATGTCATCTAAGTTTTGGCCATTGTGTGACACAGAGTGTTGGACTGGATGGGCCATTGGCCTGATCCAACATGGCTTCTATTATGTATGTTCTTATGTATATTCTTAAGGTAAAAATGGGACTGTAAATCAACCTTTCCACTGGCTCTTTGATCAATGCAGCAAATGCAATCAAGTGCGTTTAAAACAGCCTTCCAGTTTTTCGCACAAGCATGCCCACAGCAGGAGAAGATATGAAAAGCGCTTTGTGGGGTATGCACAGTTAGGTGGGGTAATTTTTGAGATAGACACTCTGGACTCCCCTGTTCCCATCTTTGCTTCCAGGATTTGTCCCTAGGTTGTAGGGGGTCCTATTTAACCACCCCAAAAGGCTATGGTGGGGACCTGCTTGGACGAAAGATATATTGACAGGGGCCGTAGTGAGGGCTACAATTGGGTAAGAGTGAGTGAAAAAATGGGCTAGATCCAACCTTCCATCTCTAAGAACAGCCACGGTTTCATGTTTGACCTGACCGTGTTCAACTGTGACAATCAGACGTCCGCCAATAACCGGTTCTATCTTAATAGTTCTTGCAAAGCGTAGTATGTGAATATGGAAGAGGTACATGGGTGGAAAAGCGTGTCCAAGGGTCACAGCAAGGAGAGGAGAAGCTGTACCGGGCACCAAAGATGTGCTCCCAGAAGTACTCTGCACATTCTGCATGCAAAGTTTTGATTCACCCTCTCTCATAAGACGCTGCAACCAGCAGAGAGCCAGGATTTTGGGGGATCTAGATGGCATGGCCGAGATACTAGATGGCTTGGCCCAATAACTAAAGCACTGTTCAAGCTCTCAAGTTCTCCAGACCTCTTTGTCAGGCTGGAAGTTTAATAATAAAAGCAGTGTGCAGGGGTGGGGGTGGGGATGTTCCAGGCCCAGATCTTTCCTCCTCTTGTCTGCACTCATGCCTGGCAGATACGTAG
The DNA here is from genome assembly GCF_001447785.1 of Gekko japonicus. Taxonomy (NCBI): domain Eukaryota; kingdom Metazoa; phylum Chordata; class Lepidosauria; order Squamata; family Gekkonidae; genus Gekko; species Gekko japonicus. Next base: position 209,687 of record NW_015160880.1, read on the forward strand.
GGTTGCCAAAAACCCCGGTTTGCCAGGGGTCCCCCGTTTTTTTGGGGGGGAAACGTTGGCTCCTGCATTTAAGTGCAGGGAACTGCTGTTTCTGAAGCTCCGGCGCACGGGCGGGTGGGGGGCAGTCGTCCCCAATGTTACGTCATCATGTCGGGGATGCCCCCCCCCCCGGAATGCCCCCAAAGTCCCCCGCTGGGGGTGGAAGATGGCAACCCTACAGATACGTGTAGCTAGAAGGGTGCCGAGTGGAGCGGGTATCGGGTCTCCTGGGAAGAAGAGGCGATAGGAGCCTCCAGCTGAAAATACAAAAACTGGTAGCTGCTCAGATGTCTCCCTGACACCAGACACTGCAGGCAGGTCTCTTAAAAGGTCTCGGGAGCAGAAGACAAATGAGGAAGGTTCGCAAGTTCCTGTCCAGGGAGGTAATTCCAGATGAGTCGCCCTGACCTGGATAGCCCTGCCTTGTGTGATCTCATCAGATCTCGGAAACTAAGCAGGGTCGGCCCTGGTCAGCATTTGGATGGGAGACCAGGGTGGCAAATCACCTATGAACGTCTCTTGCCTTGAAGACCCTACAGGGTCACCGTACGTCAGCTGCGACTTGAGGGCAAAAAAAGAGCCAGGTTAGTCTGTGGCTGCAAAATAAAATCGGAGTCTCTTGGTACCTTAAAGATGGACAAAATTTATTTACGGAAACTTGTGTCGGAATAAATTCTGTTAGTCTTTAGTGTGCCACTGAACTCCTGTTTTATTTAACTGGGGGGAGAGCGCGAACATGTACGGAAGGGTGCCAGATCACGCTCACAGATGCTGTCCCCACCCTTATACACATATAACTTATGAATGAGAGCCTTCATATGTACGTATAGATTCTGCACATAAAATCGGGACGACGTTTACCAAGGTGCCCAATTGTCCGGACAAATCCTATGTATCTGCACCTGTTCTACAGAACGCGCATGAGTGAGCGCCATGGGCCAGCGAGTCCATCCCCCCCACCCATGCGCATTCATGTTTCCCAGACAGGAACCTGTGAAGAGTCTTCCTGCGTTTGGGAAATCATAGTAAACAATCCGACAGTGCCCTGTTTCCCCATCGTGGATCTTCAACCTTCCTACACTAAGCTACCTTTAACCCCAACCTCCAACATGGGACCACGTTTTCCTTATTTTTAAACACATCTCTTTTTACCTTTGTCTGGATCTGTCGTTCTTTCTCTCGCGCTCTTCTCTCCCTTCCTCTGCCTCTGTTTCTCTCTCTCCAGGAGATATATTCACTGTGCTCTCAGTGCAAACCACCTTTGGTCAGGAAAACTGGTCAGCGATACAGCAGCCAAGAGGTCAGTGCTCTATGCGTCAACGACTCTGTGCTCTCTGACACTTTGGGCTTTGGAATGCCAGTTTCTCATTGCTTGAGCGTCTCTCGAGCTGGAAGCATTCCTCAAAGAAGTGGCCACAGAGGCCTTTGGCAGGATGGGGTCTGTAGACAGACTAGGGGGCTTATGGCACTGCAGCACCTCGAATGCTAACAAAAAGGAAGGGAAGGGGGAAGGAAAACTATAATGAATTTTTCTTTGCTTCCCTTTTCCCTCTTTTTCTGTTTGCAATCAGTATTTAGGAAACAACATCTGGCCTTCTCCTGTATATGTACATCTTATGAAAAAACATTTTTGAATGTATGTCAAATTTGTAATTGGAATTGTGACCACTGAGGAAGGCCCTTTGAGGGGCCGAAACGCGTTTGGTTCAGTTGCACAGCACTAACCCATCTATGTATGAATGTTGAGAAGTTTTTTATGTCTGAATGGTATATTTTTAATGAGTCTAAGTTTTAAAATGTGTACACCTGAATAAATTTTGCATTTTCATAATATTTAGAGTCAGCTTAACCCTTGTGGATCCACTGCAGCACCTTGAACACACATGAACGCATGAAGCTGCCTTATACTGAGTCAGGTCCCTCAAGGTCAGCATTGTCTACTCAGACTGGGTCTCAGGGAGAGACCTTTCACATCACCTACTGCCTGGTCCTTTTACGTGGAGATGCTGGGGGTTGAACCCGGGACCTTCTGCATACCAAGCACAGGCTCTGCCATGGAGACACGGCCCAATTGCAGCAAACTTGGGGTCACTGAAGCAGTTTGGCTGAAGTACGACCATTACGGTTCCACTCTACAGATTTCACAGCAGATGAAAAAGGATGCATTTATCACTCAGTAATGTGAAGTCAGTGCCCTCACAACCATCTGGTTTCAATCAGTCTAGAGGCTGCAGCGTCCGGGATGAACACCCCTGGGCTGTGACCAACCAGTGGTCATCCCTGCCGAAGACCTCCAGCACCCCTCGAACCCCCCCCCCATTCATGCTTCCTGCCTCCATCTTCCCAACTCCCCCAAGGCCCTAAGGACTACCCACACACAATGGCAGCCTTTGTGCCTAGTGTGGGGACACAAAGTTGGTTGCAGGCTTGGGGCTTGTGCAGGTGGTGGCGTCTACAGTCCTGTTTTTGGAGCAGGGCTGGAGTAGTTGGCAAGGAACATTCCTGCAAGGGATTCCTCTAGCAAGGGGCTGCCGTGGCCGTAGATCTCAGCTGGCCGCGTGAAAATTGGGACAGAAAGTAGATACACCACGGTTCAAGCTGGCATGTTAGCAGACACCCGAGAGACACAAAGGATGTGGGTGTGTTGTGTACACAAGTATGTATTATATGTGCTCTATGTACCCAGTGGGTGAAAGGGCTGTTGGGTATTCTGCCTAAATGCACTTGGGAAGGAAGGCAACTTTGTGTGTCTCTGACTTTTATGAGAATGACTATTTCTCTCACATCTCTGTGGGATTCCAGATGTATGCCTCTGACAAGTTCCGGCTTGGCTCACCTTTTTAAGCGACCAGCTCCACCTGATACCTGTGTTGCACATCTTTTCAGTTCTCTGTCGTAGAATCGTTGATATTCCTTGGGACTAGCCTGCAGGTCAGTAGGGTCTAGTCCAGTGGTACTCAGGGCTGCCAACCTCCAGGTAGAGCCTGGAACTCTCCCGGAATAACAGCTGATCTCCAGACTACGGAGATCAGTTCCCCTGGAGAAAATGGCTGCCTTGGAGGGTGGACTCTATGGCATTGTAACCTTCCCCCCCCTTCCGACTCCACCCCCAAAGTCTCCAGATAGCTCCCAATCCGGAGCGGGCATGTCTAACTCCATGGCTCCCAGAGAGACACATTTGCAATGCAGTGTTCTTTTCGTAGAAAAAGCCCAGCAGGATCTCATTAGCATAATAGGCCACACCCAACAGCAGAAACTCATTAGCACATTAGGCCACACCCCTGACAACACAGCTCATTAGCACATTAGGCCACACCCCCGTGTTACCAGAAGTGTGGTCATCCAGCCACACCCACCCTTTGCTTCTTCTGTTTAACTTGTTTGTTGTCAAAACCCAGGGCCTTTTTTTGTAGCAGGAACTCCTTTGCATGTTAGGCCACACCCCTAATGTAACCAATCCTAATGAGTTCCTGCTGTTGGGTGTGGCCTATTATGCTAATGAGTTCCTGCTGGGGGTGGCCAGCTCGGGAGCCAGCCGGAACTCCGTTCCTGTGCATTCCTGTCCAAAAATAGCCCTGGCAATGCCCATCAACCTGAAGAGCCACCTGATGACTGCATGCCATTCCCACCAAGCCGTCACACACACACTTACAAAAGACATACTTATTCCTATTAAATGTAAAGCAGTGACTTTTTTAACCACAAGAGGATCTCTGAGTATGGCCTCTCCATTCCCCTGTTGAAACGTAGCCCACCCTTGGGTCGCTGGAGCGACGGGAAGGTTCTTACGAGTCAGACTCAAGACACAACACAGCGGCACAAGCTTTCGGCGTCTCCAGAACTCTTTATTAGGCTGGATGTGAAAAGATAAACGCTTCCTTATGTTCCTTCCCTTCGAGTTGAACTCAAGCGTTGCAAGAAATGGGGGGGGGGGGTTGGAGCAGCATGGTACTTCGAACCTCTCTCGGTCCGTAAGTGAGAACCACCAGCCAAACACAACCCATACCGAGCCACCGTCTGACTTTCCTGGAGCAGGTGCCATGCTGGGGAATGGTGTTCAGAAGCGCCACACGGGGCTTGTCAAAAAGCCACCGTGGCTCCTAAGCCACTGAGTGAGTGTCACTGGTCTACTCCCAAGTGGCAGCCGCTTTCTAGGGTTTCAGGCTGAGGTCTTTCACCTCCCCAACTACCTGCTCCCTTTAACTCAGGGTTGCCAGCTCCAGGCTGGGAAACTCCTGAAGATCTTGTCAGTGGAATTTGAGGATTGGGGGGGGGGTTATGGAGGCAAGGGACCATAATGCCCTAGAATACACCCTCCAAAGTAGCCATTTTCTCCAGGGAAACTGATATTTGTCGCCCAGGGATCAGTTGTAATCAGTGTTCCCGCTGAGTTAGTGTGAGCTAGCTCACAGTTTTGTAGCCTCCGGCTCACACATTTTTGTCTTCACTCAGGAAGGATGGCTCCAGAGCAGACTAATGTATGCAGTAGCCAAATTGCTCGCTCACAACTTTAATGCCGGTAGCTCACAAAGTAGAATTTTTGCTCACAAGACTCCACAGCTTAGAGGGAACATTGGTTGTAATCCCAGGAGATCTCCAGCCACCACTTGGAGTTTGGCAACCCTAATTTAACAGGGGGTGTTGGGGATTGAACCAGGGACCTTCTGCACGCCAAGCGGATGCTTTACCCCTCAGCCACAACCTCTCCCCTAAGAAGCTTCCTCCTGCTTAAATGAGCTCTTTCCTTCAGTGGAAGGGTAACTTAAGTGGGAAGATGGCTTCAAACTTTGCCAAGCAGAGCAGACGGGATAAACCTTTGTCCATATGCCTTTATCTGGGACCGTAGCCCTTTAAAGTGAATAAATTACGTTACTTGCTTCCCACACAGAAATCTTGCATCGTGTCAGTGACTCTCTCTTGCTTGTTTCAGAGGGGAGCCGTGTTGGTCTGCAGGAGAACAGTTAGATCGGAGTCCAGGAGCACCTTCGAGTCCAACAAGAGTTTCAGGGTGCAAGCTTTCAGGACTGTGTCTGACGAAGGGAACTTTGACTCTCGAAAGCTTAGGCCAGGGGTGTCAAACATAAGGCCCAGGGGCCGGAAGCGGCCCATCCAGGACTCCAATGCGGCCCGTGAGCAGGTAGTGCAAGGGAGGGAACAGGAGACTGCTCAGGAGGAGTGGGCAGAGCCCCTCCAATTGTGGTGGAACACACAACAGACATCATGGTGGAACAACCTTATCTGCAGCAGTCAAGCGGCATGGGAGCGTCTGCCCAGGGCTGCACTGCTGGCTCTCCAGTCTGCCCATATGGGTTTTCCTCTGCCCCCCCCCCCCAGCCCGTGGGCCCTTGTGGTGAGGATACAACAACTCGGAGCTTACCAGCTGCTGTCCTTTATACAGTTTATGTCTCCGGTACCTGGCATTACGCTTTATGGCACACATGCCCTTGCCTGACAAAGTGACATTTATGTCTGATCCAGCCCTCGTAACAAATGAGTTCGACACCTCTGGATTAGACCCTGAAACTCTTGTTGGTCAAGGAGGAGAAGGAGGAGGAGGAGAAAAAGAGAAGGAGAAGAGTAGGAGTTAGTTTTTATACCCCACTTTTATACCCAAAGGAGTCTCAATGCGGCTAACATTCCCTTCCTCTCCCCACAACAGACACCCTCTGAAGCAGGTGGGGCTGAGAGAGCTCTGAGAGAACTGTGACTGGCCCAAGGTCACCCAGCTGGCTTCATGTGGAGGAGTGGGGGATCGAACGTAGTTCTCCAGATTAGAGTCCGCCGCTTTTAACCACTACACCGCACTGGCTCACTGGAGTGCTCCTGGACTCTAATCTAACACTCTTGCTGCTTTACCGAGCCAGTCATCTAACAGCCAAACTGTACAATTATGTTTTGGAGCAGGTTGGCAACTCCACTTGCGGCTCCAAAGTGATGCAAGTAATTCCCCACTGAGAGGCTCAGGAAAAAGGCTCAGGAGGAGGAGGAGGAGGAGGAAGGGGCCTCCCCCCACTGTGTGCAGACTACAACAGTCTCCTATGGTGTATCTTGAGCGCTCTGAAACAGTTAACCCCTTTAGGAAATGCTCTTGCAATTCCACTTCTTCCCATTAGGTGGCAGTGCACTGGCTCACTGGAGTGCTCCTGGACTCTAATCTAACACTCTTGCTGCTTTACCGAGCCAGTCATCTAACAGCCAAACTGTACAATTATGTTTTGGAGCAGGTTGGCAACTCCACTTGCGGCTCCAAAGTGATGCAAGTAATTCCCCACTGAGAGGCTCAGGAAAAAGGCTCAGGAGGAGGAGGAGGAGGAGGCAGGGGCCTCCCCCCACTGTGTACAGACTTCAACAGTCTCCTATGGTGTATCTTGGCCTGTAGCAGCGCTCTGAAACAGTAACCCCTTCAGGAAATGCTCTTACAATTCCACTTCTTCCCATTAGGTGGCAGTCATGGACATTTCCCCCTTTTGAAATCCAGGCAGCGAGAGGGAGGCCGGTCTCTCTCTCTCTTTTGGTTGTGGGGGGTTTGTGGGCTTACCACAGAGCCACGGGATGATGGTGATATTTCTCTCTCTGTGTGTAAAATGCAACTTGTTGGGACGGGGAGACATTAGCGAGCTTGTGGTGGCATGACTTTCATTCCCGCTCGTCTGCCACACTCGCCAAAGCACGTACATCATTTTAAGACATCGTCTGTGGAGCAGGCGTGCTTCTCATTCTTTTCATCCGCCCTCTCCCCCCCTCCCCCCGCCATGTTTCATTCCCGAGAAATTATTTCTTGCAAAGAGTGAGGTACACAAATAAGTTAACAATTAAAATGACAGCACAGGTTCGGAAGCAGCTGGAGGGCAGGGCAGGGGAGGTAATAAATATGAAGAGAGGGGAAGAAAGCAGGGGGTGGGTGGGATTCCAGAGATAACTCAGATCCAGCACAGTGGTTTTCTGAATGGGGTTCCCAGAACTCTGGGATTCCTTCGGAAGGCATCGGGAATGGCAGAACTGCGATACTGGTAACAGCAGACCAGCTTCCCAGACCCCTGGACTTCCCCTCCAAACCACAGCCGAAAGGGAACAGTGGCCATGCTGTAGGGGCACGCTGTGTAGCAATGGTGCCTGTGGCAATTGTGAGGCCCAGGAGGCATGGCCAGAACTTTCTATCACATGCAGGGGAACCTTAGTAGATAGGTAGCGACGGAAAGGTTTACCGAGGGGTACAAAGTTTGGAAAACCACAGATGGAACTGCCCGTAACTACAGAGAGATGCACTGAAGTCCACTGTGCAGTCCAAGGCCAAAAAGGAAGGTTTTTGCAGGAAAAGGTGGTCTACACCAAGAGCTCCAAGTCAACAATGCCCTGGCTGCATGAGGCAACCCATCTGATCATTAGTCAGCCAAGAAGAACTCCGTTTATCTTTGTGGCCATCTCCTAAACGGATTTCCCCCCCCTTTCTCCATCTGGTCCACCAAATCTTCCAGGGGCACCTTTCAGCACTGTGGAACATTCACTCCTCCAATCTTGTGAAGAAGGCCGTCAGCCAATGGGCTGTACCCTGTAGGCATGGTGACGCTATGGAATCCAGCCTCGGCTGGAGGACCTGTGAGCCAAACCATGGGTGCCTGTCAATCAGCAAGGACCGTACCTGGACAGTGGGGACACTGTGCATGCCCCCTTAGCCAATGAGAGATGATGCTGGGCTTAGGGATCATGCCAGTCCGCAGCTGAACACCATCCTCTGCTGTGGTGTGAGGGAAGAAGCCATGCCAATAAGAAAACATGGACACCCCTTTCCCCCCCTCTACGCTTCCCTACGTCCGGCCGGTGCGGGTGAGCAGAGTGCAGACACAGGAAGTATCGATTCGGATCCAGCGCCAGGCCACAATCTTGTCAGAATCCATAGTGAGCGCCCTCACGTACGACTGTTTAGCCTTGCACTCAGAGATCCAGTGGCGCCGATCCACACCGCGACAGCCACTCCCCGTGCCCCCTGCGGGTTTACACTTGGTCTCGAAGAAATATTGCTTGAGTGGCCCCGTTAGTGTCTGGACCTCTGAAAGCACTGTCACGGTTTTGCCACGAATGTCCACCGCCATACGCTTGTCCGTCACCCAGACGTTGATGCTGTCGCACACCGACATCTCCCCCCGCCGTCTGGCCCCCTCCAGTGACCGTTTCGACTTCAGTGTCCTGTTAGCGGCCTGCCCCGGGTGGGTGCCAGAGTCCTCCATGAGAAAAAGCAAAGGGGGATCAACCGGCTGGTGATTTGAAAGCGTGACGCGCGGAGAGAAGAGGTCCCAGTCCCCGAAAGGGGTCTCAGCCCAGAGGGACTCAGTAGTGTTGGGGAGGGCACTGTTGTTGGGAAGGGGTGCAGCGCAGGTGACACAGAGCAGTGGGGTGATCATGACATGGAACAGAATAAGCATCACTCACTGTGCGGCGGAGACCTGTGCGAGAAGAAAAAGAAACAGGTCTAAGGAAAGTGCAAAGCGCCGGGCCAACGGGCCAACGGGCCAAAATCACTCATGCTTTCAGGAAGGTTGAAATGAGACTGTACATCTTCATTCAATCAGTGGCAGAAAACAGAAATAAGTGCATTGGAAACTGCCTTTTCTTTTTTCCCTTGATCATGCTGGAGGCAGGAGAGGAACTGAAAAGTGCTCTGTGGCACACTGTACAAATCATACAAAAATATACATATATTTATTACACACAAATTAAAATAACAAAGAAGGGCCCATTCATACCTCACAAAGAAATATATATATATATAAAAACATACAAGGGCTAATGAAGTAGACCTAACGCGTTTCGGCCTTTATAGGCCTTCCTCAGAGGTCTAATACATATAGAACATATAGGCTGATATATAAAAATATAGGCAATCATACATATCCAAAATATGCAATAAAGACCAGAGATCAATTGTTCCAAAGTATAACCACTGGGCAAGGAAGAGAAATACAAAATTACAAATGAAGCCTCCAGTGTAATCACATGTCCAGTAGCCCTTCTCTCTGGTCTATTATATATTCTTCTAAGACTGTACAGCCAACTGTTCCCAATGAAGGTTCCTTAAGTTAAAAGCAGTGTTGATCCAAAAAAATGTTGAGCCTATATCTATGTATGATTTTTAGAGTTGGCCCTCTTCTATTCTTGACTAACCTTTTTAGGTTCTGAATACTTCTTCGATTGACCCTCCTCCCATATTTATCTCCCCCCCCCTTCATTAGCCCCTCTTCCTGCGGCTCCATCCAAGAAAACCGTCAAAGTTGTCAGTCCGAGGTCAATCTTTGCAATGCTTAGAATTGTGGAAGTGCTCCAGTGATAGACTAGAATACTAAAATAGAGGCTCAGTCTTCAGCAACCATATCCCTAGCTATACCGTATCCCTAGCTAGCCAATGAGGGCTGACCCGGAATGCACGCAAGTACAACATGCCTCATCTCCCGTTGTCGCTCGCAGTAGACTGTGCTAAGTGAGACCGCATCCATCTAATTCAGATACGACGAGCAAGCAGTGACCTCACAACGTCCTGGTTTCAGTCTGGCAGGCAGGAAACCTATCTTTACCACAGCAATCCCCAACGTGGCGCCCACCAGTTTGTCCCCTGGCACCCATATCCCTCTTCCCCAGAACATCTGTTCCCAAATGCAAAGAGCCAATTCTGGCTTTCCTTCACCTCACTGGAGGAAGTGGCTGAGAAGAGTCCAAGAGGCATCATCTCTGTTTCTGTACCTCTGTGTCAACAGCAGGGGCCTACATAATGGGAGGATGCTTGGCTTGTAACAGTCTGCCCAACATTTTGTGATTGGCCACACGGCAGCCATTTTGTGGTTGTGCTCCCTCTTCAGAAATCCGAAAGAACACCTAGGCTCAACAAGGGAGAAGACCCCATTTCTAATGTAATGACAGAAACAACATCCGCTGATTGTCAACTGGGTTGTGGTGGACTGGAGAACATCCCTGCCTAATTGGCGCAGCCTCTTTTTCCCCCCTTTCACGTTAACAAAGACCACTTTTCTTTGGGGATGATACCTCCGTTCATTCCCCAGCTTCCTCACTGCCCAGGCTCCTATACACACCATAGATGATGGCATCATTCTGGTTCTTAAGGTGACAGCAGTGTTTTTTTGAGGTCTCAAGCAGTGGCGGCGGCTTGTTTATGGATGAGACTCAGTCCAGATTGACATCCTGTTGATTGCTAATTGTGGGGGCCAATTTCCTTGCTACAGAGAGTAGGGTTGGGTCTGGGGTCCCACCCTATGTCCTTTGCAACAGTCACATGAGTTCCAAAATTCCCCTGTGTGCAGTGACTGCTTCGGCTCATGACTGCAGCCTGCAAGGAGGGGAATCAGTGTCCCCTGCCCCCCCCCCCGGCACCATTTGCTGTCCTTAAACCAGAGGTCCTCAACATGCTGGCCATGGGCACCATGGCACCTGCCAACACCTTTTGCTGCCCGCCGAGTGTTTTTAGGAAGTGGGAGGAGCCAGGTGGGGCTTTTGCCCAGCACGGCTTCTGACTGGCCACTGGAGATCTGACTGGCTGTGCAGATATGCTTTGGCAGCAGCCTCTCCCACAGCACAAGGATCTTAACTGAGGCAGCCATTTTGTGTCTATCTTAGGGTTCCCATTTCCCAGGTAGCAGTGGGGGATTCCCTGCTTTTGCCTGTCGTCGACCAACTGGCTGGCAGGAGGAAATTCCCCCTCACTGTGATGTCAGCACATCGGTGACATCGGGGGGGATGCTCTGCTTTTTGGGCAAAACTCTATGGTATGAGGCCATTTTTACCATAGAGTTTGCCCCAAAAGCAGAGTGTCGCCCCCGATGCTGTGGATGCGCTGACGTCCCTTCCGGGTGATTTCAGTGCATCACATAGGGTTACCAAGTACCTACCGCGAATGGGCGGGGGACACTTGGTCCCCGGCCGGAACTTTCCTCCCTGTAACACACCCACGCCACACCATGCCGTCACCAGGAAGTGACACCAGGCGATGCTCTGGCAATGGGGCTGGAAACTCGACGGTACCATTGAGTTTCCAGCCCCATTGCCAGAGCGTCGCCCTGGAGACGGCATGGTGCAGCGCATCTATTTTCTGCGCGGGAATGGTCCTGAGAAGAAGTATGTGTCTCGATAAGTACTTGGTAAGCCTAGCATCACACCACATCCCCACCCACTCTGGAACGCCCACCAAATCCCCCCACTGGCGTGATGAGGGGACCTGGCAACCCTAGTCTAGCTCCACCTCCTGCAGCAGCTACTTCGTAGCAGCCATTTTGTGGCTGCGCCCACCATGCTGTATCAGGATTCCAAAGGTGCCCTCGGGGTCAAAAACGATGGGGACCCCTTCAGCAGTCTGGGGTCTGGGGAGCACAATTTGAGTTTCCCCAACAGGACAGAGAGTACCATCTCCCTAAGCCCTGATTGTTTCAGGTCAGGAAAATGGTACAGAGAGGGGAGGTCTGAAGTCCCTTCTTCAGGAACCATGATCTGAATCAGCCACCTCACACAGGGGACTTGAGGAACTCGCATGTAACTGTTACACTCAAGGACATAGGGTGGGGACCCCTCGACCCAAACTTGTGAGCTTCGTAATGTTGAAATTGGGCCTCATGTCAGCCTCTTCTAGTCACGCTTTCCCCAACAGAGTGAGTTTGCAGCCTGGAGGTGCAATTTGGCCTGTGTTTCCAGAGGAAAGCTCAGGTCTCATCTGTGACATGCCCCACCTTTAACCAACTTTGCCAGCTGCACCTTTTCCGGGAAAAGCGAGATCTGTCTACGGTCATCCGCTCTCCAATCACACCCAGATTAGATTACAGCAGCACACTGTGTTTGGGACTCCTTTGAACATTGTTCAGAAACTTCCATTGACCCCCAAATGCAGCAGTGTGGCTGCTGGCTGGAACACATTATTGGGAATGTTCCTTGCCAGTTCTACAGTGTGTGTTTCCCCAACCTGCGACGGCTGCTGGGGGCCTGTTTGCTCTGCTGTCAGGCTCCATGTGTACTGCCTGCAGCACAAGGAGCCCCCAAGCATACCAAACAGCTGCCCTCCCCGTGGCTCTTTCAACGTGGGGAAAACGGCCTGGGAGGGAAGATGAAACCCCTCCCCCCCTTGCATGGCACTCATGAGCTGAGTCTGGCCCCACAGCCCTTGGGAATGGTAGTTCTCTGATATTACATGTGAAATTAGTCAGGTTGGTGGATGCAGGGCTCTTTTTGTAGACCCCAGACCCAAGCTGTGTACTCTGTAATTTGGCCACACCCA
>NW_015160880.1:222641-292111 GCF_001447785.1 Gekko japonicus
TAATATGCTAATGTGTTTCTGCTGTTGGGTATGGTCTATTATGCTAATGAGTTCCTGCTGGGCTTTTTCTACAAAAAAAGCCCTGCTGTCAACAGCTCTGAGGTAGCCTAGGCTGAGACTGACTGGCCCAAGAGAACCCAGTAAGTTTTCAGGGCAGTGTGGGGATTTGAACGCGGGTCTCCCAGATCCTAGTCTGACACTAGTACTGCTATACCACACTGGGATAAAGAGGCCTTGGAGCAGGCTCAGATTATCATGTTTTTTGTGCATGTAGGTTTAGATTATCATTTTGTATATGTGCGTGTGTGTGACTGCATGTGAACCTGGAAGTCGTGACGACTTCTGGTGACCGACCCCTACTGGGGGCCTGGAGGACATTCAGAGAGGTGGCTGAATAAAGCCTGCCCCTGCCTCCCAACCAATGCTCCCTCTAAGCTGTGGAGTCTTGTGAGCAAAAATTCTACTTTGTAAGATACTGGCATTAAAGTTGTGAGCAAGGGATTTGGCTACTGCATAAATTAGAATGCTCCGGAGCCATCCTTCCTGAGCTAAGACAAAAATGTGTGAGCTGGAGGCTAAAAAACTGTAAGCTAGCTCACACTAACTCAGCTTAGAGGGAACACTGCTCCCGAGGGTAAACAAAGAAAAGCTAAATAATAATGGACAACGGAATAGTACTCCCATTGACGCCTCCTCTCCCTGTTTCATAGGCTCAGACTACACAGAGCTACTGGTCACCAAGAGAGACAAGCAGGCATCTAACTTTCAAAATGCAAAATGCTTTACTGTAATTATGTCAACAAATGTTTTGCTCCTTTAAATGAGGGAGAAAGAAAGGAGCAAGTGCGTCAGACTAGGTTTGCTGTGAGTGATATGCCCTTCCAATGTGTGCCATGCCCGCCGGGGGCAGTGGTGTTGGTTTTGTGTGTGCCTTGTGTGTGTTGTTATATATACGCCTTATGAAAGAGAGGCCTCTGCATGGCCGCATATACGTGACTCGGTCTGTAGTCTGTGGCTTGGCTCACTTTCATAAATTCTCTGTTCTGCACATGTTTTGCATCCCCCCCCCATGGAATCACTGATCATCCTTGAGATTAGCCACAGCATTGACCCAGATGGGATGCAAGGGAAGCATAATTAGAATCCCTGATGTTTGTTTTAAAACTAATTAGTAGCCGTATACTATGTTTTGCTCCTTTAAATGAGGGAGAAAGAAAGGAGCAAGTGCGTCAGACTAGGTCTGCTGTCAGTGATATGCCCAATGTGTGCCATGCCTGCCGAAGGCAGTGGTGTTGGTTTTGTGGGTGCCTTATGTGTGTTGTTATATGTACGCCTTATGAAAGAGAGGCTTCTGCATGGCCGCATATACGTGACTCGGTCTGTAGTCTGTGGCTTGGCTCACTTTCATAAATTCTCTGTTCTGCACATGTTTTGCATCCCCCCCCCATGGAATCACTGATCATCCTTGAGATTAGCCACAGCATTGACCCAGATGGGATGCAAGGGAAGCATAATTAGAATCCCTGATGTTTGTTTTAAAACTAATTAGTAGCCCATGCTACTGCTTTGAAGCTGGCTTGCATGGTTAGCACTTGCTTCTCCTGTCTGGTCGACAATTTACATTGCTCCTCCGAAGCAGCAGTTTCCTTTGTAAGATAAATCTAAATGCATGGGCAATTGAAGCGGGCCTACTAGGGCAAATGGGACTAACTCAGGCTGAGCCCAGCCTAGCCTGTACTATCAATGTCCTCCTCTCCAGCCAGTCCCAGTTAAGACTGCCTTGTCTTTGTTTAACTGCAAGCAAGCTGAAGGCTTTTCTTCCCATCCATGCCTGTACACTGAGCAAGGAGCTGACTTGACGATTCCCTCTGAGTCTAGGGTTGCAAGCCTCCAGGTGGGACCTGGTGGGCAATTGAAGCGGGCCTACTAGGGCAAATGGGACTAACTCAGGCTGAGCCCAGCCTAGCCTGTACTATCAATGTCCTCCTCTCCAGCCAGTCCCAGTTAAGACTGCCTTGTCTTTGTTTAACTGCAAGCAAGCTGAAGGCTTTTCTTCGCATTGAAACCAGGCCCACCCATGCCTGTACACTGAGCAAGGAGCTGACTTGACGATTCCTTCTGAGTCCGATTGGCCAATGGATCCGTAAGACTCCATTGATCAGGATGGCCAATCTTTATTCTTTCCCAAGGAAGGAGGAGGAGTAGAAAAATAATCAACCAATCAGGGAGTCTTTGAGATGGAGAAGAGTCATGGCTACCAAAATGCCAGTGAACTGGTTGCTCTGTGAAGCTTCCTTCCCCCCAAATCCTTCAGAATGAGGCCTACATCACATAACGAAGCCAGGATGTTGTTCTTATAAGGGCCCATTTCCCCTCAGGACGTTTAGCCTTCTGCTTTCAGATGCGGAAGGCAGCCATTTTCTGCTAGTAGGAAGAGGGAAACGCCTGCACAAGAGGATTCATTTCACAGGTATGTGCTGCATAGTGAAATTCTGCTGCAATACCGGCTTGTTTCTTGGTCTGCGTGGACAAAAATTTTTTTGCCTTTTTAGCTGTTTCCCCCGGCACTGGGAAATTGAAGGAGAGGAAAGGTCCTGGAAGACAATTCCTTCTCTTACTGAACGGGTGTGGAGGCAGGGTTGCCAGGTCTCCCCCAGGCACTGGCTGGAGACGGGCGATAGGGTTATCAGATCCGGGTTGGAAAACTTCTGGAGATTTAGGGATGGAGCCTGAAGAGGACAGGGACCTCAGTGGGTTACAGTCCCACAGAGTCCACCCTCTAAAGCAGTGGTTCTCAACCTTCCTAATTAATAGAGTTCCTCATGTTGTGGTGACCCCCCAACCATAAAATTATTTTCGTTGCTACTTCATTAACTGTAATTTTGCTACTGTTATGAATCGTAATGTAAATATCTGACATGCAAGGATGTATTTTCATTGTTACAAATTGAACATAATTAAAGCATAGTGAGCCCTATCCTAAGACCATCGAAAATTTGTGTTTTCCGATGGTCTTAAACTACCTATCTTGGACCTATCTGTTCTATTCTAGACCAACATGGCTTCCTTCTGAAATTTGCTTGTGAATGAATCCTGCTGAACTGAACATAATAGGGCCCCGGCTTCTGATTAACAGGGTTGCCAGCTCTGGGTTGAAAAACACCTGGAGATTTTGGGGGTGGGGCCTGAGGAGGCAGGGTTTGGAGAAGGGAGGGGCCTCGGTGGCATATAATGCCATAGACTCCGCCTTCCAAAGCAGCCATTTTCTCCAGGTGAACTGATCTCTGCTGCCTGGAGAGCAATTGTAATCCCAGGAGATCTCCAGCCACCACCTGGAGTTTGGCAATCTTATATAAACAGGCATTGGATTGCAGCATTTTGTTAGAGGAACTTCTGAAAAATGTTTAATTTCTGAAGACAAAGAGGATGGAGCTCCTGAAAATGGCTTTTTTCCTGGAAATTCACACCTTTGTCTAGTCTGGGTTGGTTGCATGTAGTTGATCCTCTCTTGGTGGCCTTTGATTTCTCCCTGTGTCCAAAGGCCTCCTTGCAATGTGTGACTTTACAGTGTGGAAAATGAGTCCCTGAACTAGTGTTTGACATGTTCTGGATCATATGGAGACCTTCACCGCTCATATCCTTGGCCTCCTAAAGCATATTCATCATCTGATTAGAGTACTGAGTAGCGAGTTTAGGAAAGGGGGAATTGTGGCAGGATCTCTTTATTGTTATTGCAAGCACAGTAGCAAATGGAGAAATAGTTTTACGTAGGCACCAGTGTTTCCTCTAAGCTGAGTTAGTGTGAGCTAGCTCACAGTTTTTTTAGCCTCCGGTTCATACATTTTTGTCTCAGCTCAGGGAGGATGGCTCCAGAGCAAACTAATTTATGCAGTAGCCAAATTGCTTCCTCATAACTTTAATGTCAGTAGCTCACAAAGCTTAGAGGGAGCATTGGTAGGCACCTCTTTTTGTGGTTGTCATTTTCAGTTTCACCACAAGGGAGGATGGGGACAAAACCAGAATTATTTGGCTTGGTCTACTGTTGACCCCACTGCCCTCTGCCCCAATGAATACCAGCTGCCATTGGGAAAGGGTCAGGTACCTTCCCCCCCCCCCAACTAATAGTAGTTTCAGAAGAGTGATTTAAATTGTTGAAGAGGCATAGGAAGAAAGGGTTAACTCCCCTGTGACCCTTCCTGATCTTCAAAGCAGTTGCTAAACAGCTTTAAAAAAAGAGAGAGAGAAATCTTAATTACCAATCTTTCATGTCACATCAAGCTAACCCTCAGTGTTTCACATTTGTAAAACAGGCAATATTATCTAAAATGTTTTCCACAGGCTTAATTATTTGATTATATAATGCAGTATGTATTACATTTGTGGCTGGGCTCATTTCCTTGAGTTATCTGCTATGCATGTGTTTTCAGTTAGCTGTCATCGTGGATTTACTGACTGTCCTTGACATTACTCTCAACATCAGTGTTCCTCCTCTCTAAAATCAGTATACATCACAGACTTCTGCTTATGCTCCTTAATGATACACTACACGTATGTTTACATATCTATATTCGATGTCTGCAGCTCATCTGCTTGAATTTAATCTGCACTGTGTGCACACTTAGTTGCTTTATGCTTGTGATACTGTCGTAAGTCTGCATTGTTTTAGGATGACCCACAATGACCCAATATCATGTGCTGATAATACTGGATGGTAGTAAGGAACTTGTACACACAAGCAGTAGTTATACACCTTGAGGAAGCGAGTGTTCTTGTGTGTTCCACCTCCTGACTCACAAGTTTCTGCCCCGAGCAGCAATATTTTATGAGCAGCTGTGGTTGGTGGACCCTGGAGACCTGCTTTTTTAAAAAAGTAGATCATACAAGTCTGAAATCTGCTTACCTCTGCAAAGCATTAAAAATATGCAATGTGCAAAGAGCCCTGCTGGATTAGGCCATATCGCTCATATTGATAGACCTTTCCCCCATGAATTTGTCTAATCAATATATCTAATTCTCAACAGTGGCCAAGTCTGTGGATACTTAAATTGGGAGGTTGGAGTCATGGACAGATGACCCAGATATTTTGCCAAACTTGAGGAAAGCCCCAGGTTTGCAGAAAGATCTGAAATCTGTAAGAAAAAAATCTGGGGCAGTTAAAAAACCCAAAATGATAAATGGAGCACATGCAGCTTTAAGATACCGATGTCCTCAGTGGCAGTTGCTAGGTAACCACAGCAGCATTGCCAGCCTTCTAGGTTTGGTTTCTGTCAGGAAAAGGCAGGGGGAGGAGACAGAGCCCTTTCCAGGGAAGTTTTGGCTTTTGAGGGAAGACTTATCAGGGCCAGGCTCAGCAGCGATCACTGGCGACTTGATACTAGGGATGGGCACGAATCTCATCATGAAGCTAATTTCATGATGAACTGAGGGCCATGTCCTTCCCTATCCATGACCCTCTCATGACCCTCCAGGTGGTTTTTTGGAGATTTGTGGGGTTCATGGTGGGAAGCGGGTGGGGGAGTGAGGGGGATCGCTGAAATGGCTTGCATCCATTTCAGCCCAACAGCAGGGCTGGTGCACACATCAACTGTTAGACTGAAATACATGCTAGCCATTTCAACAATCCCTTTCGCTCCTCTCCTCCTGCTTCCAACCATTCCCTTTAAATGGCTTTTGCAAGTGGATGCCGTGCGCGAGTGAAGTCCAAATGGCAAGATCTCTTCCCCCCTTCCAGTCTGCTGGCCTTGAAAGGAGAAAGGAGGGAGGGAAACAGAAAGGAAGGAGGGAAGACCCCCCCCATACTGCATCACAAACCTCACAAAATGAACCAGTACGTTAAACAGGGAGGTTCATGAAGGTTTGTGTGACCCCCCCCAAACCGTGAACTGGGATGAACTTCCATTTTCTGGGTCCATGCCCATCCCTACTCAATACCACACAATCTCCATCACTTACCCGGTCCTAGCTGCTCATTACTGTTCAACAGCAGCCACCTCATGAAAACCAGTGTGGTGTAGTGGGTAGAGTTTCAAACTAGGACGTGGGAGACCCAGGTTTGAATCCCCACTCTACCATGGAAACTTGCTGGGTTGTTTTGGGCCAGTCACATACTCTCAGCCTAACTTATCTTACAGGGTGTTGTAAAGATAAAATGGAGGAAAGGAGAATGTTGTAAGCTGCTTTGAGTCCTGACTGTGGACAAAGGCAGAGTATAAATGGAATGAAATATTATGAGGGGCAATTATTATTATTATTATTATTATTATTATTATTATTATTATTATTATTATTATTATTTTGATTTAAGAGATAGGTTGGTTGGTGCATGGAAAGGAGAGGAGGAATCAGGGAAAAGTAAGGATTTGGAGGTTGCCAGGAAGAGGGAGATAAAATAGTGTGAGGAGGGGGATACCGGGGGAAATTAGGTGCCCCCCAGCAAGTCCTGTGCAACTGAGCCAAAATTTTGTTTATAGTTTAAGAGAGAGGCTATGGGTCAGTGGTAGAGGCTCTGCTTGGCATGCAGAAGGTCCCAGGTTCAATCCCCGGCGTCTCCAGTTAAAAGGACCAGGTAGTAGATTATGTGATAGGCCTCAACCTGAGACCCTGGATAGAAGAAGAAGAAGAAGAGATTGGATTTATACCCCGCCCTTCACTACCCAAAGGAGTCTCAGAGGGGCTTACAAACTTCTTTCCCTTCCCCTCCCCACAACAGACACCCTGTGAGGTAGGTGGGGCTGAGAGAACTCTTGACCGAAACTGCTCTTTTTCAAGAACAGCTGTGCCAGAGTTATGGCTTGCCCAAGGTCATCCAGCCAGGTGCAAGTGGAGGAGTGGGGAATCAAACCCAATTCTCCCAGATTAGAGTCCGCGCACTTAACCACTACACCAAACTGGCTCTCGATAGCTGCTGCCAGTCTGAGTAGACAATACTGAACTTGATGGACTGCTGATCTGATTCAGTATACTGATTCAATATAAGGAGAAACGATGGCTGAGGGATGACATGATAGAGGTTTATAAGATTATGCATGGGATAGAGCAGGTAGAGAAAGAAGTACTTTTCTCCCTTTCTCACAATACAAGAACTCGTGGGCACTCAATGAAATTGCTGAGCAGTCGGGTTAGAACAGATAAAAGGAAGTACTTGTTCACCCAAAGAGTGATTAACACATGGAATTCACTGCCACAGGAGGTGGTGGCGGCTACAAGCATGGACAGCTTCGAAAGGGAATTAGATAAGCATATGGAGCAGAAGTCTATCAGTGGCTATTAGTCACAAGTATAGATAGGAACTCTCAGGCTGGGGCAAGTGATGCACTGTATTCTTGGTACTTGGGGGGTGGCAAGAGTGGGAGGGCTTCTAGTGTCCTGGCCCCACTGGTGGACCTCCTGATGGCACCTGGTATTTTTGGCCACTGTGTGACAGAGCGTTGGACTAGATGGGCCATTGGCCTGATCCAACATTGGCTTCTCTTATGTTCTTAACTTTATGGGGAGAGGCCATGGAGACTTTCAGGGAAGGGGAAGAGGAAACAGTAGAGGATGAGGAATGAGATGCCCTCCAAGCCCTTGTGAGTTCCCCACTTGTCCCCTTCTAAAGCCATCTAAGGTAGTGGCCATGACTACATCCTGTGGAAGAGAGTTCCACGAGTTCATTATCTATGTCGCTGACCTGAATGTCCATCAGTGGCTATTAGCCACAAGGTATAGATAGGAACTTGAGAGGGAGACTCCAACAAGAGACTGCTGAATAGGAGCGTATCAATGATTTAATTGTACTAACCTGGTTTTAAACAGGACAGGTGCCTCTCTTAGCTTCTGCAGGGGTCAACTGCTCAGTGCAACTAAATAATTTGTGTTACCAACACTTTCAGCAGTTGAGAATGGTCACTGTGCTTATTTTATATACTTCTGAGTCTCGGAGAATAAAATATCCGTTGCTTTTACACTGCCTGTTAACCTACTCTTCAAAAGTTGAGGAAGGGGCTGCCTGTCACTCAATGGCAGAGCATCAGCTTGGCATGCCCAAGGTCCCAGGTTCATTCCCTAGCATCTCCAAGGGATCACGTACTAAGAAGAGAAGAAGAAGAAGAGATTGGATTTATTCCCCGCCCTTCACTTGGAGTCTCAGAGCGGCTTACAAACTCCTTTCCCTTCCCCTTCCCACAACAGACCCCCTGTGAGGTGGGTGGGGCTGAGAGAACTCTGACACAAACGGCTCTTTTTCAAGGACAGCTGTGCCAGAGCTTATGACTGACCCAAGGTCACATCAGCAGGTGCAAGTGGAGGAGTGGGGAATCAAACCCGGTTCTCCCAGATTAGAGTCCGCACACTTAACCACTACACCAAACTGGCTAAGTGATGTGTTCAGTTTTTCGCATTATTTTTAAATATATTTATTTCTGCTAGGTGAGGTTTCTAATTCGTGCACCTGACAAAGTGGGTTCTAGGCCATGAAAGCTGATGCTCCAGTGAAAGTGTCAGTCCTTCAGAAATGGGAAGTGGGAGGTTACCTGTGGTTTTAGTGTTTCCTTCGGCCACAGCCAAGCAGATCCTGGGCTTCACTCATGACCCTGCAACCTAGAGGCTTGCTTGGATGCTTCCTGATGCAAGCCAGCCTGGAAAGAGGGGAGTGTTCTCGGTGCCTTCTTTATGCTGCCCAGTTCCTACTGGGCCCTGGTACCTGCTTGCGGTTCATTGGCCTGAATAGCTGGACTCATCAGGGTCTCCACAAAACGCAAGCCCCATCCTTGTTTCTCCTTGGTATGAGTGAGGAGAATGGACCCTTTCCCGGTGGCACCGTTTCCTGCTGTTGACCAAGGACGGCACTGTAGGAGACGGAAAGCTGTCAAGGGAGTGCAGAGCTGGGTGCGGGGCTCGGTGTCCGTCACAGGACCTGGAGAAGGAAAGCGAAATCAAAACTCTCAGTGGACAAAACTCAGGAGCCCTTTTAATTGTATTTATATTTATACTTTTGAATTTATGGATCACCCAATCCCTGCGTGCACAGGGCTCTGGGGGATGTACAACAGAAGTTAAAAACATCAAACATAAATAAATGAGTTGTTTGTTCCATCCTTAAGTTAAAAATAATCTCCGGATGGCGTCAGTAATTTGATCTTAAACCCATTCTGGACCATGTTGCCACCTCATGGGTAGGGTAAGGAGGAGGCAGAAGCAAAAAAAGATGGAAGAAAAGAGGGGGGTGCCGTTGCTGTCGTCAACTAAAAGCCTGGAGGAACATCTCTGTCTTACAGGTCCTGCAGAATTGCATTAGGTCCCACAGGGCCCTGGTGGTATTTGGCAGAGACTTCCACCGAGTCAGAGCCCTTGATTGCCATTTGCCCTGTTTTGATCCTTCAAATAGCAACCTTCAGCCCATAAATTGAGACCCTCGGGTTCATAGAATCATAGAGTTGGAAAGGATCTCCAGGGTCATCTAGTCCAACCCCCTGCCAGAGGATGTAGAGCCGCAAAAAAAAATTTATTTGTTCATTTTGTGGAAGGACCTGCTGCTTATAGAGACCAAGGGTGCCATGCTGTCCAGGGTACTGGCCTTGACCCCGGTGAGGGTCATAGTTCTAACTCCCCTTCTTCCTGTCATGTGACCATGATGTCCTGTTTCTTCCAATAGGTTGCAGCACATTGTGTCCTGTGCACTTGCCTAGGGGTTAAAGTGGCATCCAGGGCCTGAAAAGGTTGGAAATCACTGCTTTAAAGCATGCTGCAAAAATTCATAGGGCTTTCAGTGGTAAGTTTTCCTCTGTGAAATCACGGCCCAACAATGCTCAATGTATCAGCAGATCAGGTTCCTCTCTTCCAAAAAAATTGTAGGGCTTTTTCTCTCCCCCTCCCCTCCCCGGCCAACTTCCATTGGGACAGAAGCCCTGAATCGTAACTCATGCATAAAGTCCACTCGATCGGCTTCTTACCCAAGAACTCAGAGAGCCTGGTTCTCTCCCTGGATCCCTTTCCTTTGGCCCAAATTTTCCAGAATAACAATTAAAATTATGTATGGTTCTGAACTGCAACCACAGGACTAACTTCCTCATTTTGAAACTCCACAATTTTCTTTGGAACATGTGAATAGTAGAAAGCAGGTCCCCCGTGTTTCTGTTTGGATACCCATCGCTTGACGGCCACTGACTTCCCAAACCCCACTCTAAAAAACTGTTTCAAAAACTTGCTGATGTGAATACCAGTGTGATCCACAACTAAACTCCACCATAGCTCAAAGACACAGAGTCGCCAGGTCCCTCCAGGCCACCGGTGGGGGATAGGTAGGGTAGGGTTCCCAGGCCCAGGTTGGGAAACTCTTGGAGATTTAGGTATGGAGCCTGGTGAGGACAGTGACCTCAGTGGGGTACAGTGCCACAGAGTCTACCCTCCAGAGCATCCATTTTCACCAGAGGAACTAAGAAGAGAGAGCCACAGGTTCGAATCCCCACTCTGTCATGGAAGCTAGTTTGGGTGACCTTGGGCCAGTTACTCTCAGCCTAACCTACCTCACAGTTTGGTCGTTAAGATAAAATGGAGATGAGTAGAACATGTAAGCTGCTTTCGGTCCCCATCGGGGAGAAAAATGGGGCATGAATAAATAAAACGAAACAGAACTAAGCCAACAGCCCTCCGCACAGATCACGAAACAAGATATTGGTGGATGTCCACAACCTGAGTGGTGTAGAACCAACCCCCCTATGAGGAAGAATGCTCTACGATGCATTCCTCAAACAAACCCCTGACTGCATGACAACATACCAAGGCAAAAAAGGGGAATACCATAAAAGAAGGGAGAAGAGTTCGGATGTCCACAACCTGGGTGGTGTAGAACCAACCACCCTATGAGGAAGAATGCTCTACGACGCATTCCTCAAACAAACCCTTGAGCATGACAACATACCAAGGCAACATGGGAATACCATAAAAGAAGGGAGAAGAGTTTTTGCAAATATCTGAGGAAGAAGAATCATCAGCTCGGAGAAGTGATATGTTTAGTATTTGAAACTCCCGGTTATGAAATTCACTAGTCCTCTTTGGCCATCTCTCTCTCTCACTTGCTGTCAAGTCACAGCTGACACAGGGCGACCTTGAAGGGTTTCCAAGGCAAGAGACATTCAGAGGTGGTTTGCCATTGCCTGCCTGTATTCCTTGGTGGTCTCCCATGTTAACACTACTCAGGGTTGACCCTGCTTAGCTTCCGAGTTCTGACGCGATCAGGCTAGCCTGGATTTTTCTTACGTAATTATACCTATCTATTTAGTAGGTTTTCTAAGCCCACTCTTCCTTCAAGGAGCTTGGGACAATGTACATTATTCTTCTCCCCTCCATCGTATCCTCTCACAAACCCTGTGAGGTAAATTAGGCCAAGGGAGTGAGCAGGCCCAAGGTCACCCAGCAAACTTCCATGGCAGAGTGGAGAGTCGAACCTGGGTCTCCCAGACCCCAGTCTGCCATCCTAACCACTACGCTGGCTCTCTCTTGGCTGCCGGTATTCCCTTTCTTAAAGCCATGGCTTTAACTTCTGGAGAGGTTGGTAGAAGGCTACTTAAAAGGTGACTGGACCTCCTGTATCCCCCCTCTGAATATTTCTCACATGACAGGGATCCGGAAGGGGATCTAAAACTTTATCCTCCTCTGGAAATCGCAACCCAGTGAGGCTGAAAACGCTTGAAGGAGCAGCTACTGTTATGCCCGAATTGCAGGTAATCCCTGCCTTTATACACACACGCACTCTTTTGTAAAGAGGTTTAGGGAACACCTCTTTGCTCAGTAACTCCCCGGCCTATCCCAGGGGCAGCTGGGAAACATCAGGTGACGCCTGCAGATTCTGCAGCTGCTGACTGGAGCCAAGGGAATGGGATCCAGATGTAGCAGCATCTGGGGAAGACTGCCACATGGGGGATGGGGTTGGACGGGTGGCTAATCCCTCTCAAGCCTTTGAAACTGACACTGACGTTGTTGCTCCAAAATCCCCCCTTCCCTTTCTTCCACCTCCCCAGTCAATCTAGGTGGAGCTGAAACCTATCCTCTACCTATTTCACCCCATCAACACACTGCAGTCTTCTTTTGATGGAGAAGGGGAAATAGGATGGGAGGGGGGGAGGGAGACAGGGAGAATAAGTATCTCCCTCCCCATGAAGGGCTGGGCGAGACTGCAGAGGAAGGGGGCACGAGATCAGACTGGGAGGACAGTGTCAGCTAATGGGCAGAATGGGGGGGGGAAGACAAGGAAAGCCTGAGGTGCATTCGGCTGGAGATAGAGGTCAAGGGTCGACCCCAGGATCTTGTGTTCTGCGGCTTAGAACAGGGCGAGGCCTGGACGCCTGGGTTCTCTGGGAGGGGAGTGGTGCCTAGTGGCTAAGCAAACAATTCTAAGAGAGAGTTAAGCCTGACCCTTAGGCTATTTGCATAAGTCAACTTTTTCCCCACAATGCCCAGCGCCCATGACCTCGCTCCCCTCCCAGGTGAGAGAGTGGGGGTTGTGGGTGCTGCTGTGTGGAGCTCGCAGGCATTCAGAATGTGCAAGGGAACCAGCCCCTGCTCCGAGGAGGTATGCGTAGCTTAGCACCGGGCAGGCTCTGACCTGCCACCACCCAGCCGTGACGCCGAGAGGGGAGGCAGGAAACTGTGGCGGCTTTTGTGGAAGATGCCCACAGTTCTGGCCTGCAGTTCTTCCTCTCCTCTGATGGGTCTTGTCAGGGACGGATCAGGCTCCCCACCGAGAGCAACACCTGGGCTGAACAAACTCTGTCTCCAGTGTTGACAAAACAAACAAAAGCCCTTCGGCTGCCTGAAAGGAACCCCACGCCCACCGCACAGTCAGCTCTGGTTCCTTTCTCACAAAGGCCAGTGTTGCCTAGAGGTCAGAGGCTTGGATTAGGACCCGCAGACCACAGGATCAAATCCCGACTCCACCCTGAATCTCACTGGGAAAGTTTGGCCTCTCGGTCTGACCTGCCTCACAGGGATGTTGTAAGGCTCAAAATGTGGATTTCACACAAAAAAACCCCAACCCACCATATTATGCTATCCTGAGCTTCTTTGTGAGGAGGACACTATTGACATGTAATAATACAATGGTTCCATTTCCTTTTAAGAGTCAACAACAGTTGCCCTGACCAATGCTCCCTCTAAGCTGTGGAGTCTTGTGAGCAAAAATTCTATTTAATGAGCTACTGGCGATAAAGGCGTGAGCAAGCCATTTGGCTACTGCGTAAATTAGTTTGCTCTGGAGCCATCCTTCCTGAGCTAAGACAAAAATGTGTGAGCCAGAGGCTAAAAAACTATGAGCTAGCTCACGCTAACTCAGCTTAGAGGGAACACTGGCCCTGACTTGGATAGTCCAGGCAAGCCCAGTCTCATCAGACCTCAGAAGCTAAGCAGGGTCAACTCTGACAAGTACTTGGATGAGAGACCTCCTTAGAATACAAAAGGCGGGAGGCGGGGGCAGGCTTTATTCAGCCACCTCTCAGAATATTCTCCAGGCCTCCAGTAGAGGTCAGTCACCAGAGGTTGCCATGACTTCCAGGTGCACACACTCTCACACACAGACCTATGAAAAATACAAAAAAATTCCCCCCCCCCCAAACAACAAAAGGGACAATAATAGTTGTGTTTGCCTCCTAGGACCAGTAGCGTTCAAGCACATTGACTGGAGGACAGGAAAGGATCTGGGAGTGAGGCGAACTGGGTTTATGGAGCCAGTAAATAGTATTCCACAGGAAGGGAGGAAGAGATATGAGCCACTGCCTCTTTCA
Organism: Gekko japonicus; assembly: GCF_001447785.1. NCBI lineage: Eukaryota > Metazoa > Chordata > Lepidosauria > Squamata > Gekkonidae > Gekko > Gekko japonicus. The sequence goes on from NW_015160880.1 coordinate 236,396, forward strand.
GAGACCTCCCTTGTACAATTTCCAGTTTTGTTTTCATGAGGGCTAGAACCTTGCTTTTGTTTGCACAATTAAAACCAAGGTTCTGAGGATGCCAAGTTCTGTGCCAATTTGGTGCTTCAGCGCCTAATTACAACGTCAGTGAAGCACACTTTCTTTGCCTTAAGCCGTCCTCTGCTTGAACCCAGGAGACCTTCCTTCTCCCATCATTCAGAAATACTGACTGCACAGCTCTCCTTAACTGTTGCTGCTCAGAACCAACCGCCCCCCCCACCAGAGAATCCTGTAGCCTAGCCACAATCCACAGGATCCGGGATCTCCACATTGCAGTAACATCTGCCCCCATTCCTCACTCATGCTGTAAGGGAGGGATCTGGCTCCTCCATCTGCTTTAGCAACACTTGAATGCCTTGCTGCGTCAATCAAGTTGCTTTGAATTTACCCTGAAGTCAAAGCAGATGCCTCAGTGTTATTGCTGCCCCAAGAAACAGAGAGGGGAGAATGAAAGGCGGTGGTGGCGGCGGCGGTGGGGGGAGAAGCACAGTAATTCAGAATTGAAGACTACTTTGTGACAAAAGACTCAATATTGGGATCCCAGAACTCAAGAATCTCTGGCTAAGATAGGAGCTGACCTTTTCCAGGGAACCTAGGAGTCTGAGTATGTACAAGAGAGAATCCAGGTATTCTTCTCCCTTGTTCTAATCTAAACTAGGGCAGTAATCCTAAACACACTTACTAGGGAGCAAAACCTACACGATTAGGATTGCATACACGATTAGGATTAGGATTGCATACACGATTAGGATTGCAATGTAGGTCTGGAATAATCTGCCCCCTCTCACACTCTCTAGAGAAACAGTGCAGTCCTGGGATTGTGCCGTCAAAAGTGAATTCCATTGAGTTCAATGGGACTTAATCCCTACTAAATTTCTTTAGGATTGCAGTTTAAACCACTAGATCCAAAAGTCTTCAGTGCCTACCCTGGTTTGACTAATTCTCAGGAGTGCCATTTATGGAACGTGGAGGGCATAATCCTTTCCCGCCTTTATTCCACACCACCCTTGGGTATCCAAGAAGCATCTACATTTTTGACCAGCTGTGCACTGTGACTTTTGTATTAGCCATGAAATGGGGCAATATATTTAGTGTGCATGCCAAAGGTACAAATCCCTTTGCCCCCCCCCGCCCAAGAAGGAGATGGAGGAAATGGGACCAACTGCCTTATGTTGAGAGACCACATTCCATCATGCATCTTCTCTGACTACGATCCAGCACCTTAAAGGCTCAGCTGTCTTAACACGCCACTAATTTTATGAAGTGTCAAAAATAACCACAATTTAATACTGCTAAAAAGATCCAACTGGATTGGTTGTGGCGGTTATTTTGTGGTTTGCAGCTAAATCTTGAATACCCAGGAGTCTTTAGCTCAAGACGGGTAGCCGTATTAGTCGCTGTCTGTAGCAGTAGGAAAGAACAAGAGTCCAGTAGCACCTTAAAGACTAACAAAATTTGTGGCAGGGTATGAGCTTTCGTGAGTCACTCCTCACCTCTTCTTTAATTCTTTAAAACTTGCAATCTGTGACTCCCACTTAATACGCCGGATACCTGCCCATTCTGGTAGTCCCTGCCAATATACTTGCTCTGTAGTGTAATGGCTGGTGTGTTGGGCTAGAATCTTGGGAGACCTGCATTTAAACCCCCACTGCTGACAGGAAGCTTACTGGGTGACTTTGGGCCAGTTGCTCTCGCTTAACAACCCTGTGAAGTAGGCATGGTTATGAGAATAAAATGGGGATGGGAGAATCGTGTGCACCCTCTTTGAGCTCTTGGCCTTTGAGATCCCCAAGCAGCATCTGAACCCAGACCCCACACCTTTCCCAGAATACTCATAGCTGGGTATTGGACAGAGACTGCTTAGACCCTATTAAACCAGTTTTTAACCACTCTACCCTCCTAGTAGTCTGGGTGGTTCCCAAGTTGTCAGAATGGCAATTCTGTTTCCTACGCTTTGAAGGGAGTCAGGTAGTCATTACTGACTACTGGAGCCAGCGGATGATGGGATTCAATGAAAAGGGGTGAGATCTACCAGGGTTTTTTTTTGGGGGGGGGGTAACTCTTGCTCCAAATCTTCTGCCATTGGTACGCCCTGCCATCCAAGGAACCCAGGCGTCCTGCTTTTCATCACCAGCCAGTAATCCAAACCAGGCAGGACGAAAGGAGTGAACAAGCCAGGGATATTTCCGCTTTTCCGTTCATCTCTCGCCAGCTGGTTTCCATCTAGCCCTCCTTGTAGGCAAATCTCTCTCTCTCTCGCTGTATAGAAGGTGGTATTTCCCTTGGCCGTGTCCCCCTGTACCCCCCTGTACCTGGCTGCAGTAGATTCCAAATGAGGAGTAAAGGCATTGGAGCCTAGACACCTGAATTCTAGGACTGGAAAGGGGCATCAAGGGTTGGGGTGGAGGCGGAATGCTTTGAGACTGGATTGTCTAAGAGGGACATAATACCTAAGGCACTGGAAATGGGGGGTACTGCTGAAGTCTGGGTTCTGTGGGCTGGGGTGGGAAAGGTCTTCAAGGAGTGGGGTATGCTTTGAGCCAGGACGCCCGGGGGTCTTTAAAAGGGAAGTAGGGACTGAGGCAATGGAGGGGGGGGGGGCTTGCTGACGCCCGGGTTCTCCGGACAGGGAGTCGGGTCTAGATCAGCCCAGAGGGCGGCCTCTTCCAGCCCGAGGTCTCCTACCTTGAGGATGCCCTCGCAGTGCCCCGGGGTGTTCGCGCTCTGGCCCCTTGGCATGGGGAGGGGGATCCTCCTCTTCTTCTTCCTCCTCCTCCAGCCGTTCAGGTTTGCACCCGCCAAAGGGGACCCGCTCTCGATGGGGATCCCATTCCCCGCTTTGCTGTTCAAGCGAGCGCAAAGGGGAGGAGGAGGACCGGAGGAACTGGTTTGGAGGCGCAGAAGCCGGAGAGAAGGCGAGCGGGACGCGCAAGGAAGCCGGCGGAGGGGCGCTGCGCGGGAGGAGACCGTCGAGGCTGGGCTCGCTCGCCTCTCTCTCTCTCTCCCCCTTTCCCTGCCTGGCCCGATCGCGCCCTACCTGAGCCTCGCCGGCCGCCCAGCGCGCGCGCGCGCACGCACGCCTGCCTCGCCGCTGTCACTCCGGGAAAGGTCTCGCCAGCCAGGCCCCCGCCGAGCCCGGTCACTTGACGCCCGCCGACGTCTTGGCTGGGAGGACGCGGTGCCAGACCCACCACTGCCGCCGCCGCCGCCGACAGCGACGAGGAGCGTTCGCTCCGCATCACTTGTGAATACTGTTGACCCGTGGTAGAACTCAGAGGGGAGCCAGTTTTTTTTGTTTTTTTAATGTGCTGTCCCGTCGGGAGCTGCTTTCCCAAGAGATGCCCCCGAAGTTGTTTCTCGGTTCCCTTCTGCGTACCATGTGCGTTTTGATTTGAAATTGGCCCTCGTTTTGCTTTCATTAAAACCATTCACACCAGCATGGAAACAGAGAGAGGCTCAAGGGTGCCTTTAGTGTCATGCTTGAGGGGAGAGGGAAGGGCCTGGGCAGAGAAAATAAAAATCAGCTGGTGAAACTGCCTCATTTCAAATCAGGTACCGAAGGCATCTCTCAGGTCACATGAATATGTCACATACACACTAGGTAAAAACAAACACCTCCTCCCTTTTCTGGCAGATCGTCCCCATTTTCACCAATATGTCATCCTGTCTTTGTCAGCCATAATTTATGGAAGGGCCTTCATTGTGAAACCACAGGCAGCTGGCCGTTTTTCAGACTGTTAGGACATTCTAGCCAGACACGGGAAATGTAAACATTGGCTTAGAATTATATCATAATCACTGCGTCGTTTAGCAATTATATAGCATTTAGGCCCCAAAGTCCCCAAAGCATGACAAAGTGCATTTATTTTAGCCATCATCACAACAACCCGTAAGGTAGACCAGTTTTATTACCCAGTAATACAAGGATGATGGAGAGGGGACTGGATGCTTTGTTTAAAGCTACCTAGTGAGAATAATCGCTGATCTGGGATCTAAAGCCACTTGTTTTCTAGCCCACAAGGAGCTTGAACACAGTAGAGCACAGAGCTTGAGCAGCTTTGCTTCAAACATTGCAAAACCATATCTTTTGCCTTCCCCTTTCTCTACCCCTTGAAAAGGTGTGTGGGGAATCAGTCAGAGAATTACAAGTGGGGGCCCCACAAGGACTTCTGAGCATTATCTCATTTCCCCCTCCCCCACTATTTCATCTTTCCCTTCCCTGAAAGCCCCATAGCTTCTTCCCTTTTCCTGCTTCTCCTTCCTGCCCATCAGCCAACCTACTTTTATCTGCTCCCACTACTTCAGCTTCTCCTCCTTCCCTCCCCCTGGTAGCCTCCTCCTGGGAGCAATAGTTTTTAACCAAAGATTTTAACCAGTGGCCTTAATCAGCCTGGCCTTCTTTTCCATCCACTCCCCCCCTGAGGTTAAAAATAATTCCACTTTTTGGAATGATTATTGTATTGTTTTAAATGTTTTTAATTATTTTAAATTGTATTTAAATGTTGTACTCCACCCTGAGCCCACGTATTGGGGGAGGGCGGTCTTAAAAATGAATTTAAAAATAAATACATAAACAAATAGTGTGGTGCCCTACCCACTGGGCTAAGCCAAGTTACACAGTGGGGAACCTGCAAGGATTTGAAGGAGCATCTTATTTTTCCCTGTATCCCTCTCCTCACACTGTTTCTCTCCTCCTGGCAGCCCCCATAGCCTCAGCTTTCCCTGTTTCCTTCTCTCCTTCCCACCCATGAACCAACCTACCTTTTATCTGCCCCATCTTCAGCTATATTTACTATTTTATTTACTTCATTTATAGCCCCACCTGTCTCTCCAAGGGGGACTCAAAGCAATTTACATAATTCTCCTCTCCTCCACTTTATCTTCACAACAACAGGTAGGTTAGGTTGAGAGTGTGTGACTGGCCCAGAGTCACCCAGTGAGCTTCCACAGTAGAGTGAGGATCTGAACCTCTGTCTCTCAGATCCTAATCTGAAACTGACCACTACAGTACACTGGCTTTTTTGTGGGTGGGGATGGCTGTTGAACAGTAGGCAGGCAGGCCTAGGTAAATCATGGAAATTACATGGTAATAAGTTGCTCATGGCTGTTGCTTGGCCTGGCCCTGGTAAGTCCTCCCTCAAAGGCCAAAATAGCCCTGGAAAGGGCCCTGCCCCACCTTGTCATTTACTGTCAGAAACTAAGGCTTGAATGTTGGCAATACTGTTGTCGTTGCCTAGCAACTGAGGGCATTTGTTTCTTAACGCTACAGGCGCTGCTTCTATCATTTGGGGGCTAACTCCCCGATTTATTTATTTTTGTATATTTCAGATTTTCCTACACACCTAGGGCTTTTATCACATTTGTTGAAAGTTTTGTCTGGTCTGCCCATGGCCCCAATTCTGGATTTAAGTATCCACAGATGGAGCCATGTTATTTATATATATTGCCGATACTGTAAATGTGCCTACCAGGTTTCAGGGTGCTATCTCAATACTCATGGGAGATATCACATTACAGTGAAAGGCAGTGTTATGCAGTGGTCAGAATGCTGGATTAGGACGGGGGAGACCCAGGTCAAGTCGCTGCTGACATATGAAGCTCCGTGGGTGACCTTGGGACAGTCAGTCACTTTTTCTTGCTCAACTTGACCTGCTTGACAGGGCTGTGGAGATGAAATGGAGTGGAGAGTCATGTCTGCTGCCCTGAACTTCTTGGGGAAAAGGTTGAATTTTCCCCTCCCCCCCCCCATTGGCTTCCTTGAATGGTTCAAGGCTCAGGTCTGGGTTGAATGTGAAGCATAAAATGGGGTCCCAGTATGCACACCAACTCTTATTCTGATATCTTCTTCTTCCAGACATCACGTTGTGATATATTTTCCACGCTGCTGCTGCTGTTGTTGTTATTTATTAGATTTCTGAACCACCCAACCTTTGAAATGGGAACAAGGCTTTAAGCTGCTATTTGACTTTGAAGTACGGAACAGTGGCATGAACACATACACTAAATTTTATGCGGTTCGCAAAGACTTGGTCTCGACCGTGCGACTGAACAACAACAACAACAACAAATTCAACGTTCATGAGAACAATCATGTCACTACTAAACAAATGAAACATTGAATGGGCTGATTCAAGCATCATCTGGCTTGGCCAGTAATGCAACTCCACTGGCAAGAGTGGCACAGAGAAGGGGGAGCCTTTTGGGAAACAGGTCTATTCTGAGAGTTTATCCTTCCTCCCAAAAGCTCTGAACAGTCTACATGGGTAGGTTGGGGGAGGAGCTAGCTAGCTCATCCAATCAGCTTGATTGCCTGATTTCAATGCAGGACTTCCCAGCTCTAATTCGACCACTATACCGCATTCCTCTTGCAACATATGTTTAATTAACATGAAAAACTGGAAAGCAAGAGAGGACTGTGAAGGAAGTATTGCCACGAAACAGCTTACATAGTGTTACTCTGCTATTCAGAATTCAGAATCTATAGATGTGGATCTTCTGAACACTAAAGGTCATTCCAACTTCTGTTGGCATGTTCAAGAATTCACTTCAAGTAAGCAGGACAGTTCCCTTTGATGGCTGGTTTGGATGCAGCTTTGAACTATGTATCTGGAATCGTTCATCGTTTTTGGATGGCAGATTTGCACAAAATGTTGCTGGCATACCAGAAAAAGTGGCTTATATTTTTCAACAAATGTAGTCAACTGACATTGATGAGAAACCGAAGAGTATTCTTCCACACTGTGTATAAGTCACCAGTAACCCACTAACCCAGAACCCAGTAGTTTACTTTCTTATCCCAACATACATGAATCTACCTTATATTGAATCAGACCCTTGACACATCAAGGTCAGTCTTGCCTACTCTGAATGGCAGCAGCTGTCCAGGGTCTCAGTGGCAGAGGTCTTTTACATCACCTACTACCTAACCTTTTTAACTGGATGCTGGGGATCGAACAGGACTTTCTGCATGTAAAGCAGATGCTCTGCCACTGAACTGTGGCCCTACCACCCAAAAGCAGAGCGGCTGAGGCCATGCCCTCTCAGGGATATTCCAAGTCCGTTTCCTGAAAACTAACAAAATTTGTGGTAGGGTATGAGCTTTTATGAGTCACTGCTCACTATGAAAGCTCCTACTCTGCTACAAATTTTGTCTTTAAGGTGCTACTTTTCTGCTGCTACAGACAGACTGCCACGGCTACCCATCTTGATCCTTCCCTGAAGGTTCAGCTTACGTTTTAAAATATGTAAACTTCTACTGCTTTCATTGAAGGAGTACAAGGGAAAACTGCAGGCAATATCTTTCCTGCTTCTTATCTGCTTCCAGTCTTCCTGCCCATGATTGCAGGCAGGACATTTGGAAAAAAAATGTGGCTGGGGTCTTGTAAGACCTGAGCTATTTGATTGGTGATAACCTATGGTTTTTAAGACATTGTTGTTGTTCAGTCGCACAGTCGAGTCCGACTCTTCGCGACCCCATGGACCAGATCATGCCAGGCCCTCCTGTCTTCCGCCGTCCTCTGAAGTTTGCTCAATTTCATGTTCGTTGCATCTATGACACTGTCTAACCATCTCATCCTTTGCCGTCCCTGTCTTTTTAAAGACATAATAATCCATAATTACTTGTTCCTTTTTTAAATTTGCATTTTGTTAGTATTGGGTTGGATGGAGCCAGCTTTTCTGCTGTTCAAAAAAGGGATTGTGAGGCCCCTTTGGCTGCCCAGAAAGCTTTGCTGGAGATCAGGTCAGGTCTGGGTTGAATGTGAAGCATAAAATGGGGTCCCAGTATGCACACCAACTCTTATTCTGATATCTTCTTCTTCCAGACATCACGTTGTGATATATTTTCCACGCTGCTGCTGCTGTTGTTGTTATTTATTAGATTTCTGAACCACCCAACCTTTGAAATGGGAACAAGGCTTTAAGCTGCTATTTGACTTTGAAGTACGGAACAGTGGCATGAACACATACACTAAATTTTATGCGGTTCGCAAAGACTTGGTCTCGACCGTGCGACTGAACAACAACAACAACAACAAATTCAACGTTCATGAGAACAATCATGTCATTATTAAACAAATGAAACGTTGAATGGGCTGATTCAAGCATCATTTGGCTTGGCCAGTAATGCAACTCCACTGGCAAGAGTGGCACAGAGAAGGGGGAGCCTTTTGGGAAACAGGTCTATTCTCCCAAAAGCTCTGAACAGTTTACATGGGTAGGTTGGGGAGGAGCTAGCTAGCTCATTCAATCAGCTTGATTGCCTGATTTCAATGCAGGACTTCCCAGCTCTAATTCGACCACTATACCGCATTCCTCTTGCAACATATCCCCCCCCTGCTGTTTAATTAACATGAAAAACTGGAAAGCAAGAGAGGACTGTGAAGGAAGTATTGCCACGAAACAGCTTACATAGTGTTACTCTGCTGTTCAGAATTCAGAATCTATAGATGTGGATCTTCTGAACACTAAAGGTCATTCCAACTTCTGTTGGCATGTTCAAGAATTCACTTCAAGTAAGCAGGACAGTTCCCTTTGATGGCTGGTTTGGATGCAGCTTTGAACTATGTATCTGGAATCGTTCATCGTTTTTGGATGGCAGATTTGCACAAAATGTTGCTGGCATACCAGAAAAAGTGGCTTATATTTTTCAACAAATGTAGTCAACTGACATTGATGAGAAACCGAAGAGTATTCTTCCACACTGTGTATAAGTCACCAGTAACCCACTAACCCAGAACCCAGTAGTTTACTTTGTTATCCCAACATACATGAATCTGCCTTATATTGAATCAGACCCTTGACACATCAAGGTCAGTCTTGCCTACTCTGAATGGCAGCAGCTGTCCAGGGTCTCAGTGGCAGAGGTCTTTTACATCACCTACTACCTAACCTTTTTAACTGGATGCTGGGGATCGAACAGGACTTTCTGCATGTAAAGCAGATGCTCTGCCACTGAACTGTGGCCCTACCACCCAAAAGCAGAGCGGCTGAGGCCATGCCCTCTCAGGGATATTCCAAGTCCGTTTCCTGAAGACTAACAAAATTTGTGGTAAGGTATGAGCTTTTATGAGTCACTGCTCACTATGAAAGCTCCTACTCTGCTACAAAGTTTGTCTTTAAGGTGCTACTGGACTCTTTTCTGCTGCTACAGACAGACTGCCACGGCTACCCATCTTGATCCTTCCCTGAAGGTTCAGCTTACATTTTAAAATATGTAAACTTCTACTGCTTTCATTGAAGGAGTACAAGGGAAAACTGCAGGCAATATCTTTCCTGCTTCCTATCTGCTTCCAGTCTTCCTGCCCATGATTGCAGGCAGGACATTTGGAAAAAAAATGTGGCTGGGGTCTTGTAAGACCTGAGCTATTTGATTGGTAATGACCTATGGTTTTTAAGACATTGTTGTTGTTCAGTCGCACAGTCGAGTCCGACTCTTCGCGACCCCATGGACCAGATCATGCCAGGCCCTCCTGTCTTCCGCCGTCCTCTGAAGTTTGCTCAATTTCATGTTCGTTGCATCTATGACACTGTCTAACCATCTCATCCTTTGCCGTCCCCGTCTTTTTAAAGACATAATAATCCATAATCACTTGTTCCTTTTTTAAATTTGCATTTTGTTAGTATTGGGTTGGATGGAGCCAGCTTTTCTGCTGTTCAAAAAAGGGATTGTGAGGCCCCTTTGGCTGCCCAGAAAGCTTTGCTGGAGATCAGGGGCCTGCATGAAGAAAAGACACAGGGCCTGTAATCAGGAGGGAAATTGGGTGCACTTGGAGAAAATGGCTGCTTTGAAGGGGGGACTCTATGGCACTGCACCATGCTAAGGCCTCTCCCCTCCCCAAACCCTGCCCTCTCCTGGATCCACCCCCAAAGTTTCCAGGTATTTTCCAGCCCACACCTAGCAACCCTAGTCAAAACATTTGGCTGGACACAGTTTTCTCCAGGCCAGTTTGGCCAGGAATCCTGTAGGGTTGGGTTGTTGTTGGGTTTTTTTGCCATCTTCTGGGCATGGAACACAGATCACTGGGGGTGTGGGGGGGTATTTGTGAATTTCCTGCATTGTGCAGGGGGTTGGACTAGATGACCCTGGAGGTCCCTTCCAATCTATGATTCTATGTTTGTTTCTCTCTTCCTAAAGGACCTGTCTGATTCCTCTGCCCACTGTAAGCTACAGACTCTCTTGGCTAGAAATGATCATGATACTACTCTGGCTGTTGCTAAATTCTTTTCTTATGTAATTAAATCCAACAGGTAGTTAGATCCAGATAATTTGATGTTTTGCCTGTTAGGTGTGCCCATTGTTATAATATTAATTATTAATGTTCTATTGTTGTTATGCTGAATTGTTAATGCTCAAGACTGTAGTCATAAGAGCAGAGAATTAAAGAGATTAACCAAGTCAGTTTTTAGTAAATAAAATTTCAAACAAATTATCCCTGCTGAATTTAGTTTTTTCCTATTACTCACTGACTTCACCAGTATATCCTTTGACCTCAACTACCACCACCAAATTTGTGTGGCTTCGTATCCCAAGTATCTGATGAAGCGAGTGTTGACTCTCAAAAGCTTATACCCACAATATCTTGTTGGTCTCTAAGGTGCTACTGGACTCGAATCCAGGCCTGTAGCTACAGTGGGGCATCTTGGGGCCTGGCCCCCCGACATCCAGCCCAGGCCCTCCAACTTCCAATTTTTAAATTTTATTTGTGATGCTCCCTTGGGGGGGGAGTGGGGGGTGTCTGTGTGGGATGCCCCCCAACTTATTTAAAGGCTCCCTGAATTTAAAAATCCTGGCTACGGGCCTGCTCGAATCCACATCCCAAAGAACCCAGGAGTGCTAGTTCCCACTCTTAAATTTTTCAAGCTTACTCCTTTCCACCCTCTTGCTAGAACCCACTCCCCAACAACCAGAGGTCATTTAGGGGGGGGAACGCGGGGGAACACAGTTCCCCCGGGTGAGGTGCAGGGAGGTGGGGCACATGACGAAGCCCCGCCCCCTGCTTCCGGCCGCCCCGCTTCCAGCCCTCATTCAGCCAGGAGGAGGCAGGAGAAGAGGGAGGGTAAGTTGCTTCCTCCCCGCCTCTCCCCACCCCTGCCTGCCTGGGGTGGGGCTTCCTCACACTCCTGCTGGCCTTGCAGGTCCACCGCTGGGCCCCTGATGTCAGGGGGTGTGGCATATGCTAATGAGTTATGCTAATGAGTTCCCCTAGCTCTTTTTCTACGAAATGACCCCTGCCAACAACACATGTTAGGCACACTTGGTTCGTGGTTAAAAGTAGCATCTTACATTGGGGTGAATCTTGGCCTCCGCAGGGCATATACATTTATCGTCGTGAGACAGCAGCTACCTTAGAGGGATTTTGAACAGGACTACCAAAATCCATGAAGCATTGGACTATGAATGTCTACTAGCAATGATACCTAAATGGAACTTCCATGTTCAGAGTAGGGTGATTAGTTTTCCTTCCCCCCCACCCCCAGAGGACTGTCCTCTTTATTGAGGCCTGTCCTCTGAAATGTCTGGGTTTTCCTTTTGTCCAATAAAACCAGCACAACTGAGTGGTACCCAGTGCTGCCTGCTGTTGGACCGATCGTGCTAATCAGGCTATCTGGGGTGAATTAAAGATGTTGAGCCATAAGAAAGGAAACCCAAGGGAACCCTCAACAGAACTGATAGCAAACAGAACTGGTACTGTGGGGAGTAGTATTTCGGTTTAAATTCTTTTGGGTAGGTAGCCCCCGTTGGGCTGCAATAGAAGAGCAAGATTTGAGGCCAATAGCACCTTAGAGGCTGGAAATCTTGTTGGTCTTTAAAGTGGTGGAAAGTGCCATCCAGTCGCACCAGATTTATGGCGACGCCTTAGGGTTTTAAAGGCAAGAGAAGTTCAGATGTGGTTTGCTTTCCTTTGTGTAACAACTGTGGGCTTCCTCTGTGGTCTCCCATCCAAATACTAACCAGGGCCGACCCTGCTTAGCTTCCGAGATCTGATGAGATCAAGCTAGCCTGAGCCATCCAGGTCAGGGCTAAAATTCCCTATATAAATGTAAATTAGCATATGCAGAATCTGTGCAAACGTTACCTCCTTTTGTCCTTTTTCAAGGGTTCTCGTCCCCCTTTTTTTTGGTCACCCATGTATGGTTACCCTTGTTCAAGAGACATTATGCCTTGGCTTACCATATGCTTCTGGGGAAGGACATCACCTTCCTTGAGAGTCTGCGAACTGTACAAGTGCCTATTCTTGTAAACAGAATAATGAATTAGACAGGCCTGCATCTGACCCAGAAAGGCAATATATATGTGCTTATGATCTGGTCCATGGGGTCGCGAAGAGTCGGACTCGGCTGTGCGACTGAACAACAACAAATGAAACAACTGATGTAGTAGGGAGTCTCAAAACATTGTTGCTTTGGGCCTGAGATTGCCTTTACCCAGCATTAAGGATTAATCTTTCCCCCACATTTGTTGAATCCAGAATTTCCCCAGCATCCCTCATCTGGGTTGGGTCCTGGAACCCTGGCCTGCCTTTTTCATGAAAACAAAGCCAGCTGCCTCTTTTCAGCACCTCACATCAAACGGTGGGCCGACAGCAGCACAAATCCCAGACCTGTCTCTCCCCTGGCTTTTGTTGCCATGAATAGGCGGCCTTGTCTGCCTCAAAGAGGGACAGAGACATCAGTAATTAACAAAGATAGCCTTCTCTAGTTACCCAGGAAAATATCTAAGAGAGAAAGACATATTCCTTGCCTCCTCTTCATTTCCCTGCAAACGTTTTCATTGTTGGGGGGGGGGATACTCATTGGACTCAGGGCTAAAAAGCCTTCAAAGGGGGGCATCCCTCATGTTTTCTTTTGAAGCAGCTATGTATACACAAAACCCTGGACGTTCCACACAAAGAGGTTCATGAAAAGAACTTTCTAGAAAGCAAAGCAGACCATATTTCTGTAGACTGCCTCTTGGTTCAGGTTAATAGAGAGAGAAAAGACCTAAAGGCCATCTAGCTCAACCTTCAGAGGTTGGACAGAGCCATCCCACCACAAATATCCCTCAACCCAGGCCCACCTGCATGATCCATACCACAATTTTATTGGATTTTAATTGCTATTTATATATTTGTAAAATGTTTTAATGAATGTAAGCCGCCCTGAGCCTGCGAATGTGGGGAGGGCGGGGTATAAATTGAATAATAAATAAATACATAAATACATAAATTTCCCACAAGCACTTCAAAAATGTCACTGAGACATACAAAGTAGGGGGAAATTCTTGGGGTCAACATGACCTAAGAGAAAGTTTCTTCCCAGTCCCAAAGTAGACTGACCATATGCCCACCACAGGCTTTTAATAGTTACAGAGAATGTGTGTGCCCGAGATCTCTGAGAATTGTGCGCATCTTCCCCAATAGGATTGTCAACTATGAGTTGGTAAATTCCTGGAGATTTGGGCATGGAGCCTGGGGAAGGCAGATTTGGGGAGGAGACGGGACCTCAGTACACTATAATGCCATAAATTTTACCCTCCATAGAAGTCATTTTCTCCAGGGACCTGATCTCTATAGTCTGGAGATGAGTCGTAATTCCAGGAGATCTTTGGGCCCCACCTGGATGCTGGTAACCCTGCTCAAAGGACAACTCCAAAGTTTGTTGTAGTATAAACATGCCTTCAGACCAGGGCCAGAGTGTGCGCCAGGGCATTGCTAGTATTTGGCTTACTCTCAGCCACAGGAGGCCATGGACATGATGTGGACCCAGTCGGTAATGGATACCAAATTGGATCCCGCTCCAAATCTCTGCTGATGGAAGGACTTCTCTGAGGCATGTCCACCTTCCCACTATAGTCCCCCAAATGCTACTTCTGGAGAAACAGTATGAGAGGGAAATCAGAGATCTGCTGTGGGAGGGGGAATCAGTGAAAACAGCCCTCTCTAGGCTTTCTTCCATCTGCAGAAATGGTCAGTGGGATACTATCCAATGGGTTTATTTTGCTTTTGGTGAGAAAAATAGCTTGAACTGGCCCAGCGTCACTTCTTGACCTGGACCAAAAGTCTACCCAAGTTACCTCAAAAGAATTTTATCGGGCACAGCTGTGTGCAACCCAACATTCTGTCTTTCAGGACAAGACCTACTATCTCCACAAAGAAATACAATGACAAAAGAATGAGTCAGGAGATGAGAATCCTCTGACTTCAGTTGACCACTACTGAGACATCTGAATAGTGATCATAGCAACTGGCTGTGGAGTTCACAGAACGTCTTGGCAAGTGAATATACCAAGATTTGACATTTTGGTCTCTGCTGGTGAATCAAATCACCTCACTCAACCAATAAAATTTTATTTGTAAGCCACATCAAGATGCCTTAGGATGGGTGAGTGGGTAATACATACTTCAAATAAATAAAGAGACAAATACTTCTAACCCCCACCCCTTCAAGATAAAATTTGGCCATTCAAAAAAAAAATAATTACAAATGTTTTATATCTTTAAGAAGCACTTTAAAAGCTCATCACAGCCAGTCATATATGGATATCTGTGTTGTGGAAGCTTCTGCAGAAAGATGTTGAATGTTTATATTAGGTGCAAACTAGCCAGGGGTCATTTCGTAGAAAAAGAGCTAGGGGAACTCATTAGCATAACTCATTAGCATATGCCACACCCCCTGACATCAGGGGCCCGGCGGTGGACCTGCAAGGCCAGCGGGAGTGCGAGGAAGCCCCGCCAAGGCCCTCCCTGGCCCCAGGCAGGCAGGGGTGGGGAAAGGCAGGGAGGAAGCAACTTACCCTCCCTCTTCTCCCGCCTCCTCCTGGCTGAATGAGGGCTGGAAGCGGGGCGGCCGGAAGCAGGGGGCGGGGCTTCGTCATGTGCCCTGCCCCCTGTACCTCACCCAGGGGAACTGCGATCCCCCGCGATCCCCCCCGAAATGACCTCTGGTTTTACGCTCTCTCAGTATTTCACCATTTCACTGCTAACCTGGTCTTAACTCTGTTGCTTTTTACTTCTGTTCAGATGTCCGCAGCTATCCATCTAGGGCACTACAGCTAGTTTACTTTCACATAAGCCGCCTTTCCAACAATAACAATTGCCCGAGGGTTTTTTTTTGCCCCCCCCGAAATGACCTCTGAAACTAGCATGATCATTTAAAAAGATCAATGTGAGGTGACACTTATTTCTATCACAGTCTTTTTCTAGCAGATAACTCAAATGGTATGTCACAGACATTCACAAGTGTTGAGCATCCATCCCAAATCTTTAAAAAATGCCAGAAGTTCTTTCAGAACATTGGTCCAGCTAATCATTGGTCCAGCCGTTGAGCTGACTTTCTCTGGTCATATCCCCTCTCTGCCATTCGTGTCCAAGAACATTTAAATCGGGCCCAGTTTGAGAACCTTCAGGACGTGAGGCAGAAATTCAAGCAATAACAGTATTTTCTAACAATAATTTAAATAATGGACAATTTGCCAAATAAGAATGCCACCCACAATATTTCAGCTGAGGTGAACCAGATGACAAGGCCATTCTTCTTTCAAACAGTGGGAGGGGGTAGCTATGTTATTTTGTGGTAACAAAAATAAACATGAACATTGTGGAACCTTAAAAATCCATGTGTGTTGACAATTTACTTACTTCCTTGGGACAAATTAATTTCAACTGCCTTCCAGCTTTTAAAAGGTCCCCAAATTGGTTTACAGCACAAAAACTGACATGGTTTAGTGGTTAAGAGCGGTGGACTCTAATCTGGAGAACCCGGTTTGATTCCCCACTCCTCCCCATGAAGCCTGCTGGGTGACCTTGAGCCAGTCACAGTTCTCTCAGAACTCTCTCAGCTCTACCTCCCTCACAAGGTGCCTGTTGTGGGGAGAGAAAGGGAAGGCGATTATAAGCCGCTTTGAGACTCCTTAAGGTAGAGAA
Organism: Gekko japonicus; assembly: GCF_001447785.1. Classification (NCBI taxonomy): domain Eukaryota; kingdom Metazoa; phylum Chordata; class Lepidosauria; order Squamata; family Gekkonidae; genus Gekko; species Gekko japonicus. The sequence continues at coordinate 252,349 of NW_015160880.1, forward strand.
AAGCAGGGTATAAAAACCCACTCTTCTTCTTCCAATCTACAAAGCCAATTAAAAACCTGTGAAATACAATGAAAATTCTGTTATAATGCAGTAAAAATAATAAAAATACAATAACAGTCAGTTTCTCAATAGGGCCACTCTGTTGTGGCACTTTTGAAATGCACAGTGATATTCCAATGTCTTGTATAGCATTAGGCCATAGCTGTACTTTTTGATTTGTTTCAATGCATTTGGTATGGAACAAGGGCGCAGTAGCTTATTTCAGGGGGAATGCCTAAGAAGAGTTTTTCTGATCCTTGTACAAACTTGTTACACCTTAACCTACACTCATAACAATTCTCTTCCATGTTTGTAATCTCATTAGTCATGAAATAAATATTTCTTTTGCACCCCTGAAATAATATAAATACAGCGTATCATGGCTGTGGACTAGCCGTCGGGGCTAAACACTGCCTGGGATCCAGTAAATTGTAGCTGTCCCCCTTCCTCTTGTGCTAGGGCCCTGCTTAGAGGGAAAATGTCTGATAATAAAGCAAAGATTGGCAAAGCACTTTCATGAAAATCATTGGCTGCCAGAGCCTATTAAAACATATATCCTTGGCACTTAGAAAACACAGATTTTTGCATTTAGATACCACATGCTGGAATATTTCTCTGAGCATGTCATCTTCTTCTAACTCCCAAGTATGATAATGTTCAAAAGTTTCAAGATTCTGTAAGTACTAGCAAATTCATCAGTCTTCCATTTTAAAGCAAGACAACTGGTATTCTGCCAGCCATATGGGAACACTGTCAAATGGCATGTGTAAGCATTAGGTGCCGATTGGGTAAAAGGGCTGGCCATCGACCAGCACAGAATTAAACACGCTTAAAATCAGCAGGCATAAACAAAATATATCCTTATTGGATGGTGGCCATTGTAAGAAAATGGGTACCATTTGTAAGAAGTGGTAAATGTATCTCTTATACTTAAAAGATGTGGAAATGTGGTCCTTTACCGTGGCACAAATGTTGTTGCGGGCTAGGGTTCCTTTCCTCAGATACATGATATGAAACACGGTTCACATCATCTGAAGAAGTGAGCTTTAGCTCACAAAAAATTGCAGTATAATAAATTCATTCATTTTTAATGTGCCACACAAGATATTTCTTTTTTAGGTTTCCTTGTAATGGCTACCCACTTCCCTGAAATTTAAAAGATGTGTAAACAAATAAGCATTTGATTCTGAATAATTCCCAGAGCCACATGTAAAGCTGGTCCCTTTTGATCAGAGAAACTAGGGATCAGCTACTGTGATACCCAAGAGCTAAACTTAGTCCGTTGATAGCAGCATGGGAGGAGTGCCTGATCCCACCCACCCACAGTGTTGGTGCAGCAGCGAGACGTACTGGCGTGCCGTCCAGTGACTTTCATGATTAAGTAAAAATTTGAACTCCCAGTTTCCTGGCATAGTATCCAGTGGGCTCTTTATGTAGCAGGAACTCCTTTGCATATTAGGTGACACACCCCTAATGTAGCCAAACCTCCAAGATCTTACAGTAGCCCCTGTAAGAAGAGCTCTGTAAGCTCTTGGAGGATTGGCTACATTAGGGGGGGTGTCACCTAATATGCAAAGGAGTTCCTGCTACACAACGAGCTCTAATTTAGGTTTTCCTTGCTCAAGAGCTAGTCAAATCCGACTCTACGGGGTGGTGCTCATCTCCGTTTCCAAGTCAAAGAGCCAGCGCTGTCTGAAGACGTTTCCGTGGTCATGTGGCCAGCATGACTAAACGCCGAGGCGGACAGAACGCTATTACCTTACCTCCGAAGCAGTACCTATTTATCTACTTGCAATTTTTTGCTTTCAAATAGCTAGGTTGGCAGGAGCTGGGGCCAGACAGGAGCTCACTCCACCACACAGCACTAAGGTCTCAAACTGCTGAAATACAGACCCTCTGGTCTGCAGCTCAGCGTCTTAACCTCTGAGCCACCGCGGCCCTTAGCATCCCGTACACCACACTATCTCTTGGAACCAGGGCTTTTTTTCTTGGGGGCAAGCACCAGAACAGAGTTCCGCAACCTCTTCGGCAAAACTATTTTTAAAATGTTTAAAAGTTCATGAGTTTTCAGTATACAGATTGAAAACGTCATTTCCCTCTTGAGCGTTCTGGCACCTCTTTTTCAAAAGAAAAAAGCCTTGCTCGGAACAGAACGTGATAAGAGACTTGCTCGATCAGATGGATAGATCTTCTAGAGATTCAATTGGAAATTCTTCTGGAGGTTCAAGGAATGAGTCCAGGGAAATGGCAGGGAGAGACAGAATGTGAATACAGCCCGAACGAGGAATCTGGAAACTTTAAAGATTATTCTGCCTAACCAGGGCTCTAGTCGGGGGGGGAGCTCTCAGGTACGGAGCTCCGGAAGAGAACCTCTAGGGGGCGGGGCAGTCACGTGGTGAAGCCCCGCCCCCTTCTTTACCCCGCCCTCTGCTTCGATCCTCATTCGTTTGGGAATGAGGATGAAGCAGGAGGGTAAGTAGCCGGGCCTTCTGACACACTTCCGGTGATGTCAGGGGGTGTGGCCTTCTGTCACTTCCGGTGATGTCAGGGGGCGTGGCATATGCAAATAAGTTATGCTAATGAGTTATGCTAATGAGCTCCGGCAGCTCTTTTTCTACAACAAGACCCCTGTGCCTAACTAAAATTCACCATCATATGGATTTAATTGTTTGTTTTATTTTTCCTTCCTTCGATGTTGGTAGTCAGTTTTTGCTCAGCTATGTTTTTCCTTTTTGTAGCCAATGACTAGAGGGAAGGCAGCGTGATCTAGTTTGATCCTGTCAGAAGCTAAGCAAGGTCGGTTCTTGGGAAGGAGACCACCAAGGAAGACTGCAGAGGAAGGCAAGGGCAAAACACCTCTGCTTCTCACTTGCCTCGAAAACCCCTTGCTGGGGGCGCCATAGGTCAGCTGTGACTTGATGGCACTCTACACACATGCACAACTGATTTCTCGAGTGAAAGTGGCACGTTATAGACCAATCTCGTCAGATCTTAGAAGCTAAACAGGGTCAGTACTTGGAAGGGAGACCACCAATGCGCACTCTAAGCTGTGGAGTCTTGTGAGCTAATATTCTACTTTGTGAGCTACTGGCATTAAAGTTGTGAGCGAGCGATTTGCCTGCTGCATACGTTAGTTTGCCCTGGAGTCATCCTTCCAGAGCTATGACAAAAATGCGTGAGCCAGAGGCTAAAAAATTGTGAGCTAGTTCACACTAACTCAGCTTAGAGGGAACACTGGAGCCCACCAAGAAAGACTCTGCAGAGGAAGGCAGTGACAAACCACCCCAGTTGCCTTGAAAAGCCCCTTGTTGGGATCACTGTAAGTCAGTTACAATTTGACGGCACAGACACATGTACGTAACCGACGACTGCTTATACAAGTAAAGTTAATTCTTTTTCCTTTTTCTGAAGCTGCCTTATGTAATCAGTCTACACCCATACAAGTGTAGCTTGGTGTATGCTTATCCAAGATGCAAAAAGGAAATATGAAGATGCCCACCAGGGCCTGAATTTAATAAGTGACCACTGCAAGGTTTCCTCCTGGTTGTATTGGGAGGGTGATTCTTAAGATGAAGAGGAGTCTTTTAGCAATGCAGTCCTTGGGAGAGATACACCCATCTAAATCCATGAAAGACAGTGGGCTTAGAAAGGTGTGACTCTGTTTAGGATTGCTGAGTCTGTTTAGGATTGCAGAGTCTCTTAGCAATGCAGTCCTTGGGAGAGATACACCCATCTAAATCCATGAAAGACAGTGGGCTTAGAAAGGTGTGACTCTGTTTAGGATTGTACTGAGACAGAAAAAGTTTGCATAGCTTGCAGGTTAAGAAACAAGCATAACTCTAACCAGGGGTCATTTCGTAGAAAAAGAGCTAGGGGAACTCATTAGCATAACTCATTAGCATATGCCACACCCCCTGACATCAGGGGCCCGGCGGTGGACCTGCAAGGCCGGCGGGAGTGCGAGGAAGCCCTGCAAAGGCCCTCCCTGGCCCCAGGCAGGCAGGGGTGGGGAGAGGCGGGGAGGAAGCAACTTACCCTCCCTCTTCTCCTGCCTCCTCCTGGCTGAATGAGGGCTGGAAGTGGGGCGGCCGGAAGCAGGGGCCGGGGCTTCGTCATGTGCCCCGCTCCCGTACCTCACCTGGGGTAACTGTGATCCCCTGCGTTCCCCCCCGAAATGACCTCTGACTCTAACTCTTAACCTGCTGAGGGCAATGTAAAAGGATTCTGTATGTGTTGTTGGAGTGTGATGGCATGAAGCTGGGGAGATTAACTCATTTAGGACTAGCAGCTTGAGACGTGGACAAGCAGAGTAAATTCCCTATACCTCATGGTACAACATAGTGCCCACTGGGCCTGTTTTGCCTCAGACCTATCTCCTCATGAATGTCTAGTCCCCTTTTAAAGCCAGTTAAGCTAGTGACTCCACTGCATACTTTGACAGTGAATGCCTTCGAGTATAAGAATTCTGATATATAGAAACATAGCCTGCAGTCCTGGACACTTTCCTGGGAGCAAGTCCCACTGAAGGAAATGGAACTTACTTCTGAGTAGACTGCTTAGGATTGCTCTAATAGTAATGTAGGTTGATTCTTAGCTGAATAGTATCCCAATCCTTTCGTTTCAAAAACACACACAAACCCTTTCCTGCATAGACATAGTAAAATCCTGACTCTTCATTCCTTATCCTGTAAACCAAGAAGCCGTATTACAAGGATACAATAGGCAGTTACAGAGGTATAGCTGAAATAATTGATGTATGTAAGGGGTGGGGCATAGGAGACATTTGCTCCTAGAGTGAACTGGGAATCCCAGGTCCCTATTAAGTTGGGGGAGGGGGACTTTGTCTTGAATTTGTTAATGAATGCTAATTCAGCAATTTCATGTTGAATTCTTCCTTTGAAGCTCCTTTGCAAGAGAACTGTAACTTTTATATCAGTAACAGTACGCCTGTAAGATTTAAATGTCCCTTTACTGGTTTCTGAATGTTGCTGTTTTATGTCCATTTATTCTTTCATGTACAAGAATTTGCTGTAAAACCGCTCTACAAGAATTTATATTAAACCCAGAAACCCACCCCCCATTCTAAATTGACAAAGCCCCCTCCCCACCTCCTGGAAAACCCAGGAGTCCCTGCTCCTGTTCGTCATGCTGTAACCACTGGCCACCATGGCCTGTAAAAAAAGCCTCCGGAGTGCCAGTTTCCAGATCCACCCTGCCCTATCCCATTCCGAGTCCTCCCCCCTAACCTAAGAACAAACAGAAACCGACCATTTGGACAAAGAATGTGAAAGAATGGGTCAAATCATACGTTTTTAAAGGGTCTGAGGGGGGAGGGGGTGGTGAGCGAACGAACCAATCCAGAGCATTGCTGAAGGGGGGAGGGATAGGAAATTGCAGGGGGGGTGGGGAGGCTGTCCCACATTTGGTAAATATTAGTGCCCTAATCCGGCAGTGCCTAGCTATTTCTTTTATTGTTCACTTTGCCCTTTTTTTTTTTTTTAAAGAAGCATTTTCCAAATTAATAAAAGGGATGCAGGGAACGAATGTGCTTCAAGGGGCATGTTAGCAACTGCTTTGAAGTGTTCCCTCCGCCCTTGTAGCTGGATGGATGGATGAGGAAAGCGGAGTCATGGAAGGAGGGAGTAAATTAAAAATAATTCCTGTGTCGATGGCCTGGTTGTAACATCTGCTGAACAAGAGGAAGAAACCCGATCGTTGTCAAGTCCTCTTTCAATTAATGGGCCCTGGGAAGAAAAAAAAAGGAAGGAGAAACCCCAAGATCATTCCTCAAAAAAAAAAGGGTGGAAAACAGAACAAAGTATATGGGAAGAGAGGAACTTACGATATACTTTATTTTCCCCATAATAATACATTTGGGGGCTACTATTTATTTAGATTTTTAAAAATGATATTGCCCTCTGGCTGAAGTTTAAAGTAGTTCAAAAGGAAAAAAAATGAAAATCTAGAAGTACTTTAACAGGGAGGAATAGGGTATAGCCAGATCTCATCGGATCTCAGAAGCTAAGCAGAGTCAGTGCTTGGGCAGGAGACCACCAAGGAAGGCTCTGCAGAGAAAAGCAATAGCGAACCACCTCTGCTTCTCATTTGCCTTGAAAGCCCCTTGCTGAGGTCACCATAAGTTGGTTGCAACTTGATGGTGCTTACATATGTACATACTTTAACAACAAGAAAGAAAAATCTCTATGTGCCGTGTGGTCAATATGTGTTCTAGCCGGGAAAAAGAGATTGAGTTTCTAGACACTCTAAATGACTGTGCTATGGAGCAGATGGTCACGCAACCTACCAGGGGAGAGGCGATCCTTGATTTGGTCCTAAGTAACACTCAAGACCTGGTGAGAGATGTAAAAGTGATTGCACCACTTGGAAACAGTGATCATAATGTTGTTGAGTTCATCATTTGTACAAATAGAGAATTGGCCAAAAAGACTCACACAACCATTTTTAACTTTAAAAGGGGTAATTTCTCTGATATGAGGGGACATGTGGGGAGGAAACTGAAAGGAAAAGTAGAAAGGGTCAAAACAATTGGGGAAGCTTGGGATCTATTTAAAACTACGATCCTAGAAGCTCAAAAAATATATATTCCGCAGGTTAGGAAAGGCACAAACAGGTATAGGAAAAAGCCTGCATGGTTAACAAACAGAGTAATGGAGGCTGTAAAAAGTAAAAAGAATTCCTTTAAGCAGTGGAAAGCTAGTCACAGTGAGGCTGATAAAACGGAACACAGGCTATGGCAAATAAAATGCAAGTCTGAGGTCAGGCAGGCAAAAAGGGAATATGAGGAGCATATAGCAAAAAACGTAAAAACCAACAATAAAACTTTCTTCAAATACATTAGAAACAGGAAACCAGCCAGGGAGGCAGTGGGGCCCTTGGACGACCAAGGGGTAAAAGGAGTATTGAAGGATGATAGGGAAATGGCTGAGAAGCTAAATGCATTTTTTGCCTCCGTCTTCACTGTGGAAGATGAGAAGTGCTTGCCCACTCCAGAACCACTGATTTCAGGAGGGGTGTTGAAAGACCTGAGTCAGATTGAGGTGACGAGAGAGGAGGTCCTAAAACTGATAGACAACTTAAAAACTGAAAAATCACCAGGCCCAGATGGCATACATCCGAGAGTTCTGAAAGAACTCAAATGTGAACTTGTAGATCTCCTGACAAAGATATGTAATCTTTCCTTAAAATCTGCCTCCATTCCTGAGGATTGGAAGGTAGCTAATGTCACTCCCATCTTTAAAAAGGGTTCCAGAGGAGATCCGGGAAATTACAGGCCAGTCAGTCTGACGTCGATACCGGGTAAATTGGTGGAAACCATTATTAAGGAAAGAATTAGTAGGCACATAGATGAACAAAACCTATTGAGGCAGACTCAGCACGGTTTCTGTAAGGGAAGATCTTGTCTCACTAACCTGTTAGTGTTCTTTGAGGGGGTGAACAAACATGTGGACAAGGGGGATCCAATAGATATTATTTACCTTGACTTCCAGAAAGCTTTTGATAAAGTTCCTCATCAAAGGCTCCTAAGTAAGCTCAAAAATCATGGGATAGAAGGACAAGTCCTTTTATGGATCAAAAACTGGCTAGTTCATAGAAAACAGAGAGTGAGTGTAGGTGGGCAATTTTCTCAGTGGAGGGTGGTAAGCAGTGGGGTACCGCAGGGATCAGTACTTGGTCCACTGCTTTTTAACTTGTTCATTAATGATTTGGAGATGGGAGTAAGCAGTGAAGTGGCTAAATTTGCGGATGATACAAAGTTGTTCAGGGTGGTGAAAACCAGTGAGGATTGTGAGGCACTCCAAGGGGATCTGTCAAGGATGGGCGAGTGGGCGTCAACATGGCAAATGGGGTTCAATGTGGCCAAGTGCAAGGTGATGCACATTGGAGCCAAAAATCCTAAATATAAATACACATTGATGGGGTCTGAACTGGCAGAGACTGAGCAAGAGAGAGATCTTGGAGTTGTAGTGGATAACTCACTGAAAATGTCGAGACAGTGTGTGACTGCAATAAAGAAGGCCAATGCTATGCTGGGGATTATTAGGAAGGGTATTGAAAACAGATCAGCCAATATAATAATGCCCCTATATAAATCAATGGTGAGACCTCATTTGGAATACTGTGTGCAGTTCTGGGCACCACACCTTAAAAAGGATATTATAGCTTTGGAAAAAGTGCAGAAAAGGGCAACTCGAATGATAAAAGGGTTGGAACACTTTCCCTATGAGGAAAGGTTAAAGCGCTTAGGGCTCTTTAGCTTGGAGAAAAGACGACTGAGGGGTGACATGATCGAGGTTTATAAGATTATGCATGGGAAAGAGCAGGTAAAGAAAGAGGTACTTTTCTCCCTTTCTCACAATACAAGAACTCGTGGGCACTCCATGAAACTGCAGAGCGGTCGGGTTAGAACGGATAAAAGGAAGTACTTCTTCACCCAAAGAGTGATTAACACATGGAATTCACTGCCACAGGAAGTGGTGGGTGCTACAAGCATGGACGGCTTCAAAAGGGAATTAGATAAGCATATGGAGCAGAGGTCCATCAGTGGCTATTAGCCACAAGGTATAGCTAGGGGCTCTGGGGCAAGTGATGCTCTGTCTTCTTGGTGCTTGGGGGGGGTCAACAGTGGGAGGGCTTCTAATGTCCTGGCCCCACTGCTGGACCTCCTGATGGACTGGTATTTCTGGCCACTGTGTGACACAGAGTGTTGGACTGGATGGGCCTTTGGCCTGATCCAACATTGGCGTCTCTTATGTTCTTATGTGGTGCAGTAATTATTGACTAGGATCAAAGAGGCTCGGGTTCAAATCCTCACTTGTCATGGAAATTCTTGGGGAGACCTACCTCACAGGGCTGTTGTTGCAAGGATAAAATGGAGGATGGGTGAATAGTGTTGTAAGCCACTTTGGGGGGCCCATTGGGTAGAAAAACAGGGTAATAAATGGGCTCATAAATGGAGACAAGAGTTCTTGGGGTGTGTGGGTTTGTGAAGGGCTTTGTGGGGAAAACAGGCACCTTGAATGGAGCCCAGGAGCAAGCTGGAAGCCAGCTTTTTGAAAATAATAGACTTGACTGGGTGGAGGGTCTTGGATTCTGGAAGGAGTAGTAGAGGGTTGTAGAAAAATCATTGGGAAGGGTGGCTATTTTTAGGGGAAAGCAATAGTTGTGAAAAGGAGCAGGGAACCACACAGAGGCAAAGAGACTTGGGTGGGTCGTAGAGAATGGAGGAGGCCTAGGCAGACATTAATGGATTTGTGTGTGGGGATACCTTACGGTGGCTTGATCAAAATGACAAATGGCAGCAGCCCTGACCAGGATATTAGAAGATAAAAGACATCTGTTACATTTCTACAGGGAAAAGGCTATTTCCAAGAAATCAGGGAAGCCTGTGAAAGCTATTGCAGTCTCCAGCTGCCATAAAAGCAAAGGACAGACGCCCATGAAAGGCAGAATGGATGAAAATCTTGAACTTGGGGGCTTTGGGCTCTCTGGATCAGGAAAACACCCGCAGAGCTGGGCAGGTGGATGAATAACTAGAAGCTGCTCCGTTTGTTACTGCTAAAACCATTTCCCTTCTATTTCCCCTCATTCCTTTGTCTCTGTTTAGGGCAAAAAAAACCCCTCGGGCAATTGTTATTGTTGGAAAGGCGGCTTATGTGAAAGTAAACTAGCTGTAGTGCCCTAGATGGATAGCTGCGGACATCTGAACAGAAATAAAAAGCAACAGAGTTAAGACCAGGTTAGCAGTGAAATGGTGAAATACTGAAAGAGCGTAAAACACGTGTTATATTGTTATTATCAATACTATTATTGTTAGCACCATAAAGATATCTGGTGTTTTGCAAAGAACAATCACGCAAAAAAGTCCCTGCTCCACAGCCTAATTAATATAAACCCCATTAGACATACTATCCCATCCTGGTGTCTTTCCCCCCTACTACATGCTATTTGCATCAGCAAAACAGCTTGCGGTACAGCTATTGGGCTGCATCAGCTCTGGTTTTTGCACCAGCAGTTCCTCTAGTATAACAACAAGTCCTTCAAACTTTTAAACTTCTGCCCTGTTCACATTGAGAGGGAGGAAAGGGAGAAACAGGAATACAAATGCTTTGTTCCTTTGACCATCTCCATAGCAGCAGGGCTGCTGAGAGCCGTCACACACCCTGACAACGATTTCCCCCAGGGCCTCCCTCACATGCCGTGTTCAGTCCATGAAATGTACATTGCAGACATGTGAAGCCTCAGTTTGCCTTGGGGCTGTGCTGGGAAGAGAAAAGGGGACTTTAACCCTTCAGCCCACTCTCAGTTTCTCTGTTAGAAACTGGCTCGCCTGCTCTGTTATAAGCCTTTTATGGGAGAAATGTCCTTTTTTTTAATGAGATAACATGGGATCTTTATCACTTCTTCCTAAGCCCACATGACATCGCATACCCAACTCCATGTGCCCCAGGACTCCTGGAATTTTTGCCCCCCTCCTCTCCTCCCTTGGCAGTCCTGCAGAGCAGGCCAGACTCATTCCTTCCTTGTCCTCCATAGAAAGATATGCCATCTTTTGGTGAGGAAAAAGCAGAACACAGCTAGATCTTAGATAACCCCCACACTTACTTTGCTACTTCTGTGCCAAATTCTTTGAGTTGGAAATAGCGAGGAATGCACATCAGTGTGTAAAACATGTATAGAAATAAGTGTCAAACAACCCATGACTCAGACATTTCATGACTGGAACTCCCAATGTGTAATTTGGCCCTAAAACAAATCCAGGAGGCGGGATATAGATTGGTGCTGGAATGCTCAGGGTGGGACTGTGGCTCAGTAGCAGAATATCTGCTTGGTATGTTGTGAAGAAATGCATTTTGTCCTGGGAGGTTTGAAATGAGCCAAACCTCCACTTTGCATTTTAATTTTTTCCCCTCTGGGCAGAAAACAGGCAGGAGGGGTAGGGGGAAGTCCGTTCAATTGCTGCCCACACGTACCTCAGCTTGCCTTCATGCAAATGCTAATACATCTAGCAGGAGAGGGTCAAGCTCTTCCCCTTCTCCTAGCAGGGAACAGAGATTTGGAGGAAAGAAATGCTGGAGGGACTCTAGGAAGGAAATGTTCTGGAGATCTCCAGGAAAAACCTCTTTGACCTGGCATGACCTGGTCAGTGGGTAGAGAAAGAGATATGATAAAAATTTCTGGCAGCAGGAAGCAGGCTTCTTTTCCTTGGGTGCTGAGTCCATGAGAGGATTCGGACCTCTCCACGGGGAAGGCAGCCATTGACCATGTGTTCACCTAAAGAGCTAAAGGGAGCTTCAAGGTAATGGTAACTGTGTTGAGATCTGTAACTTCTTAAAGCTACAGAGCCATGTTCTGTATTTTAACATCTGATAGGGCATGTATAGAGAGAAGGACAGGAGATTTGCATTTTACCCATTTCTTTTGTATTCCTTGCTCAAAGTATGCATGTGAACATTTTCTTTTTAATAAATACTTCATAACTTTTGATGCTGGCAGTGGTTCTCTGTACCACATAGACCTCCACCGTCTCGGACATGCTATTTTAAAAGGAGTGCCAAGGGGAAGGCAGGCAGTTTGCAAGTGAGTATTCCTCAAGGGAATGTCTTGGATATTGTAACAGAAAGAGTTAAGATAATTCTCTCACTCAGGTACACTTGGCAGTTAGCCTCACCCTCTCATTTGTTAGATGTTGAGCCTCTTTGGTGGTTACTTGTCTTCCGCTTCATCTTATATAGGACCTCACTTCTCTCTCTTACCTGGACTTGGAGCTATAGCAAGTTAACCTTTTTGAAGTTATTCTGTTCACAATAAGTCATGTAAGATGTGCTTCTATTTTTGTAAGTAAAATTCCTTTCTCTTGTTACCACTGGAGTCAAATCATCTTTGTAATTTGTTTGAACAGCATTTTCCCCTTACTGGGAAACGTGGAGAATTGGGATACTGTGAAAAAGTTTCTGTGCTTCCATGGCAAATGATATATATATATTTTTACATTTAACCCAATAGATTATGGGGCCAGAGTCTATCAGAAGCTTAGATTAAGTTTAATGTTTAAAAAGGACTTAAAGTCTTTGATTAGCAGATCTCCTTTTCTATCTTTAAAAAATTCTCCATTGTTCCTTGCCATTTGCTGTGATAAGGATGGCTAAATCAAGCAGATATTTGGGATCCCAAAACTTACTGCTGAGAACTATAGAAGCTGGCTTGAAAGCTTTCATATTCCCCTTGAAGTAAAAAAAGAGCTGCTGGAATCCTAGGAAGAAAAACCAACGGAGAAAGGCAAGGAATTGGACTCTTGGATAATCAAAAATGGGATTGCCAAGAACATTATTATGGGATCGTTGGATGACAATGAGACTTTCATTTTTTAAAAAATTCCCAGACAGCAAAAGAAATGCTTAAGAGTCTAGAAGAGTCTTTTGGGTTTACTAGTATTAAATTACAAGGAGTATGGATAAGAAAACTTTACAAAACAAGGTTACATAACAGGGGAAATTGTGAAAAATATGTATCTGAACTGAGGCAAGTGTTTGAAAATCTAGCAGTCTGTGGCTTTAAGAGTACTTTGATGAAGTTAGTGAAAATGGGAAAGGAGAAATAAAAATTGCTAATGCTGAATACATACAAATTAAAGGCATAGGTACTGGCACTTTATGCTGTAGCACACCTCACAAAAATGTCCTAAATCAACTTGGAGATGTCCTGTACATACCTGAATCAAGCTGTAATTTATTGAGTGTGTCTACATTAGACAACAAAGGCTTTGACATATGTTTTGGAAATAAGAAATGTACTATTAGCAAAGACAATGTTGTATATGCACAAGGAAAGAAAAGTATATGAATTGAGTCTTGCAGGTGAACAGGTACACCCGGTACATAAAAGATAGCTAGAGCCTGGAACTGTGGCACAGACGCCTAGGACATCATAATCCAAAGGAAATCATAGACCGTCAGAATGAGAATCTTGCCAAAGACATCAGTGACATAAGCAAATATGTGTGCTGTATAAAAGCAAAAGAAGTTAGACCCTCATTGCTGCCCAGAACCGAGAAACATACTAGGAAGCCATTAGAATTAATTCATAGTAATGTCCTTGGACTAGTACTTGTTACATCAAGTGGTGGAAACAGATATCTTTTAATCTTTATGGACGATTTCTCAAGGTACTCAGTTGTATATCTGCTGAAGCAAAAGAGTGAAGTTCACAAATTCCTCAAGAGATACGTAGCTGTGGTTTCTTAAAAGTTTGGAAGAAAGCCTCAAATGCTACCAATGGATAATGGTGGTGAGTTTATATCACATCACACGCAAACCTTGGCAGAGGAAGGCATCCTGCAGAAGAAGTCGGTGAACTTTACACCTAAGAAGAATGGCACTGCTGAAAGGAAACTGAGATCTTTACTGGAGATGAGCAAATGCATGCTCATGGATGCAGGCCTACCCAGTAAATGGTGGGCGAAGCCATCCTGACTGCAAACTATTTCCAGAACCGACTTCCCACAAAAGGGAGCACACATACACCTTACCAAATATGGCATGGCAAGGTACCAGACATGGGACACATTAAATTATTACAGTATTAAAATTGCCATCCACCAGTAATCCAAAATGAACTGGTTACATGGATGCAGATTGTGCAGGAGACACCTTAGACCATAAATCCACAAGTGGATGCTTGTCCTTGAACTGTGAAAAAGCTTTTGTGCTTTTTACATTTAACCCAATAAGATGTACCAGTGAGGGAAAGGTAAAAGGTCAGAGGTTGAAACCTGCGGGCCTGCGAGGCCCCGGGGGTCTCTGAACAAAATGAACTTCATGTCTTGCGGGTGCTTCTGTCCTTCAAAGGCAAGAAAAGGGAGGTAATGGCAGCGCGCTCAGGTTAATGCAAACCATCTTCTCTCGGCTTTCCCCCTCCAGCATGGTTGTGTTGGCAAAGGGCACAGGAAGTGTGTGTGGGGGGGGGGAGGAGGCCGGACAGGAAAGCAAGCCGGTGTTCCTCCAACCTGACTTCAGGCTACAACCCACCCACCATTCAGTTGCCCAGCCGCAGATTCCTTTTATTTCATTTCCATCTCCCTGGAGGAAGAGAGAACCAAGAGAAAATATATATAGTGTTTCCCTTTATAATTCCATAACCAACCACAGTCCTATCCTCCCATTGCTTTCTATAAAGGGCATAAGCTCTGAGACTCAGGCTGCTTCCACATGGATGTTTTTCTCCACCTTTCTTTCCAAGCTGGAACACAAGTTGGGAGTGGGGGTGCATCGACACAACAGGCACTTTCACAACTAAATAACACACTCCCAATCCACTTCCAGTGCACTTTGCTACTGGATTTTGCTGTATGGAATGGCAAAATGCATTTGCAAATGGTCACTGACGTGGGCTGAAAGTGCATTATTTAGCATGTGTGAATATTAGGAAAAACTTTTTGACAGTAAGAGTTGTGCAACAGAGGAATCCGCTGCCTAGGGAGGTGGTGAGCTCCCCCCTCACTGGCAGTCTTTAAGCAGCGTCTGGACAAACACTTGTCAGGGATGCTCTAGGCTGATCTGCATTGAGAAGGGGGTTGGACTAGACGGCCTGTATGGCCCCTTCCAACTCTGTGATTCTAGGATTCTAAAGTGCTATCATCCTCTAATCGCCCATTTTCCAGGTCTTCTTTCAGCATGCTACTCCTCAAACCTGTGCTATTTCTCTAAAGAATGCAGCCCAACTCAAGATTTGTATGCCATCTAGAGGGGTAGGTGCATATGTCTGAGGGCCCCTCCAGCTCCATTTTCTGACTGTTAACCTCTTACAGTCACCATTTTCCCTGTAATGTCCCCGGAGGGCTTTTAAAAAAACAGTAGCACCAGAGGTCATTTCCTGCAGGAGAGCACAGGAGCGAGGCTCCGGCAGTAAAGAGCCAAGGGGGCGGGCACATGCAACAAGCCCCACCCCCTGCTCCCAGCAGCCCTCAGTCAGAGCAAGAAGCAGCCAGGTAAGTTGCAGAGCCCCCCCCCCGGCCCCCCGGTCCAAAACAGTCCAGTGGCACCTTTAAGACCAAGTTTTATTCAGGTAGAAGCTCTCCCTCCTCTGCGAGGACAGATCTGCACATTCCCTCCTCCCAATAGCTAGCATTCCAAAACAGTCCAGTGGAGCCTGAGCAGTGGGTGTTGCCTTCTGATACACTTCCGGTGATGTTAGGGGTGTGTGGCACATGCAAATAAGTTATGCTAATGAGTTATGCTAATGAGCTCCTGCACCTCATTTTCTACGTAATGACCCCTGAGTAGCACTATAGCAATTTCTGCATTTTTTTTTTTAAAAAAACCCCTCCAGTGGCATGGCAGGGAAAATCGTAGCCGATAAGTGCCCAGAAAACTGTGCAGACACCATTGCCAAGGGAAATGCCTCTGCATTCTCAGTGGCAGTGAATGCAAAACACAGAACACACCTCATGTGGATGCAGCTTTGGATGGCCTGCGGGGGACCGATGGAGTGTGATGTCAGTGCAATTAACTGCACAACAGCACAGACTATCTGATGCAGTGCAGTTACTCTCATGTCTGATTTGTGCCTATGCATGGCATTAATCCAGGACAGGCAGGGAAAGAAACATGATGGGGGATGGATGGTGGACTGACATCAGTTTTCAGAATCTTACTGCAGGATGGGGACCAAGCAGTGGAGAGGCAGGAAAGTCCTGTTCTGCTGATGGAAGTGCCTTCCACTTAGGGTCGCCAGCTCGGATTTAGGAAATACCTGGAGATTTTGGCGGTGGAGTCTGAGGAGGGCAGGGTTTGGGGAGGGGAGGGACTTCAGTGGGGCTGCTCTCTGTGGAATCCAACTTCCCAAGTGGCTGTTTTCTTCACCAGCTGAACTGCTCTCTGTCACCTGGAGATCAGTTGTAATCCCAGGAGACTTCCAGCCACCACCTTCACAATTTTTTGCATGGTTCTAAACCACAGTTCCATCCCCTGGATCCACACATGGTTGAACATTGTGCTGTCATAGGGCCACAATGATCATTCACTTCTTGGACTGTTAGAACAACCACGGCAACATGAGAGACACACAGAACTGCCTTCTACTGAGTTAGGCCACTGGTCTATCAAAGTCAGCATCGTCTGCCCTGACTGGCACTGGTTCTCGGGGGCTAGAACATAAGAAAATAAGAGAAGAAGAAAAGTTGGTTTTATACCCTGCCCTTCACTTCCTGAAGGAGTCTCAGCTGATATTATTTACCTCCATGCCATGAAAGGCTTCAGCTACCCATTTCCACTCTATTAAAGGGACGAGACATTTCCCCCCTGTCCATTTAGCAGTGTTTCCAATTCCCTTCCTTCCTACAGCCCCCATAACATGATCCCATGATCCCCAGCATGGCCTTTTTAGGTGGTCAAAGAAGAAAAGGAATTGGTCTTATACCCTGCTTTCCACTACCTGAAAGAGTCTTCGAGCAGCTTACAATCGCCTTCTCTTCCTCTCCCCACAACAGACACACTGTGAGGCAGGTGGGGCTGAGAGAGTTCTGAGAGAACTGGGACTGACCCAAGGTCATCCAGCAGGCCTCCTGTGTCTCAGAGCAGCTTCAGTTCTCCAGATTCACCCCCGCCGCTCTCAACCACTACACCAAACTGACTCTTGTGCCATGTTGGATCAGGCCAGCGGCTCATCTAGTCCAGCACTCTGGGTCACACAGTGGCCAAAACCCAGGTGTTGTCAGGAGGTCCAGAACTCCAGAAGCCCTCCCACTGTTGCCAGAACCGGCTTGTTGGGGCTCTTATGCGGGCCGCGAGCAACTGGTGCAAGGGAGGGAACAGAAGACTGCTCGGGGAGGGGACTGGGTGGAGCCATTCCAACTGAGGCTTCAGCAGTGGAACAACCTTGTCTGCGGCAGTCAAGCTGCATGAGAATGTCTGCCCAGTGCTGCACTGCTGGCTCTCCAGTCTGCCCATGTGGGTTTTCCTCTGCACCTCCTCCCATCCCTTGGGATCTGGCAGTGAGGATACACCGACTTGGAGCTTACGAGCTGCTGTCCTTTATATACAGTTTATATGTCTGGTTACCTGGCATTACGTTTTATGGTACACATGGCCCGGCCCAACAGAGTGAGATTTATGTAAGATCCAGCCCTCGTCACAAATGAGTCCAACACCTCTGCTCTATACTTTGTGGCTAATAGCCACAGATGGACATCTGCTCCATATGTTTATCCAATCCTCTCTTGAAGCTGTCTATGCTTGTAGCTGCCACCACTTCCTGCAGCAGTGAATTCCACACGTTTATTACTCTTTAGCTGAATAAGTACTTCCTTTTATCTGTTCTAAACCTGCTGCTCATTAATTTCATTAAGAATATAAGAGATGCCAATGTTGGATCAGGCGAAAGGCCCATCCAGTCCAACACTCTGTATCACACAGTGGTCAGAAATACCAGTGCCATCAGGAGGTCCACCAGTGGGGCCAGGACATTAGAAGCCCTCCCACTGTTGACCCCCCCCAAGCACCAAGATGACAGAGCATCACTTGCCCCAGAGTCCCTATCTATACCTTGTGGCTAATAGCCACTGATGGACCTCTGCTCCATATGCTTATCTAATTCCCTTTTGAAGCCGTCCATGCTTGTAGCTGCCACCACTTCCTGTGGCAGTGAATTCCAAGTGTTAATCCCTCTTTGGGTGAAGAAGTACTTCCTTTTATCTGTTCTAACCCGACCGCTCAGCAATTTCATGGAGTGCCCACGAGTTCTTGTATTGTGAGAAAGGGAGAAAAGTACCTCTTTCTCTACCTGCTCTTTCCCATGCATAATCTTATAAACCTCAATCATGTCACCCCTCAGTCGTCGTTTCTCCAAGCTAAAGAGCCCTAAGCGCCTTAACCTTTCCTCATAGAGTGCCCACAAGTTCTCTGTCCCATGTATAATTTTGTTAACCTCTATCACATCACCCCTCTGTCAACGTTTCTCCAAAGAGTCCTAACCCCTTCAACTTTTCTTCAGAGGGAAGGTGTTCCACCCCTGTAATCATTTTAGTTTTCCTTTTCTGCACTTTTCCCCATGCTATAATTTTTTTTAGGTGCAGTGAACAGAACTGTACACAGTATTCCAAATGAGGCCACACATGACCTACTGCCTGATGCTTTTAATGGGAGACACTTGAATCTGGGGCCTTTTACACACACAGCAGATATTCTACCATAGAACCACAGCCTTTGCCCAATATCCAACAATGTGTGGATCTGGTTTCTGTGTGTGCTTACTGGCCACCTGCCCTTCCTGTATATATGTAAATAAATTGGTCTTACAAAAATTGCTCAAGAGTTTGTGTTCAAAGGAACCTGAGCTCCCTACCATTTGAGAAAGTGGAAGGACACTAATCTATACCAGAAACAATAACTTGTAATGCGATCCAGCGCAACACAGTAGTTAGAGTGCTGGGAGACCTGAATTCAAATCTCCCCTTCAGCCATGAAACTCGTCAGAGGGCTTTGGGCCAGTCACTGCCTCTCTCGGTTTAACTGGACGATTGTTGTGAGAATAACATGAAGGAGGGGAGAGAAGCAAACACCGTTCCCCGAGCTCCTTGGAAGGAGGAAAGGATTATAAACCCAAATGGAAAAAATAATAATGATAAGGCAGACCATGTGAAATGGCAGAACACGTTTACCTGTAACCGAGAAAGGGAGGCCTGTATGAGTTGGCTTTGCCTTGAAAAGTGAAAGATAGGTGGGATCTATCTGGTTGCCTCAGGCCAAAGCCTCAATCCCTGTCGCTGCCTGGACTTTGCCAGCTATTACCGGTTGATCCTTCAATCCACTTGTCATCTCAGAGGGGTGTGTGTGTGTGGAGAAGCCTGCTCCCATTTCAAGCTGTCTGCCCTGAAGCAGGTGTGGATTTCGGATTGACCTGGCTTGCTTTCCCTGCCACTGCCAAATTATTTAATACCTGACATCTGATAGGAGCAAAAGCGAGAGTGGGAGAAGGAAGAGGCACAGAATCCAGATGGTGTTAGAATGAGTGGCGGTGGGGGAGGCAGGAGAAGTCACAGAGGGGGAGATTGATGATGTGGGTTTAGGCCAAACCAGTCCAGATGCCTACGCACAATACCTAGTTCTAAAAAATGAATGAAAGCTGAGAGGATTTTTTTTATTTTAAAAAAAATCTGTTCAGTGTGCTGCAATAGTGGAAAAGGCCAGCTCAATGTTAGGAACAGCCCACCTGATAAGACTGTCGTAAAGATTACTGAGATGGGGTGAGCACTGTGTGACAGAGTGTTGGACTAGATGGGCCATTGGCCTGATCCAACATTGGCTTCTCTTATGTTCTTACGCACCTACCAAAATTCTGTACACCTAAGAAGAGTTAAGGAGCCTCCTTTGCATCTGGTTACACTACAGAGAAGAAAAAGGTCAAACCGTTAAAACAGGGTCTCAGTACCAGATTGGAGTATTAGGTCCTGGATCTAAAAAGGTTGACAATGACATATCTGACTCATTTTTGTATTTTTGCAGGAGACCTGCTCAACCAGTTAATGAAAGATGATCCTTCTACTGTAAAAGGGGCAGAAACACTAATGCTTGGAGAAATGTTGACTTTGCCTCAGAACTTTGGGTAAGAATTGCATATAGATTTATAGTTTGAGACCATTCTTTTTGGGAACTTCAGTCTGGTGTAAAATGATCGTAAATCCTATCTATGCCACTGATTTCTCACTAGCAAGCATAAGTAGGACCTCAGCCTTGGCCTATTTTTACTTCCCTGTCTCTAGCCCATGCATAAAGCATGTTATGTAAAGCAATAAGCTTTTCTGTAGCAACAAGCTATTTTCAAGAGTTGCTCACCAGCACTATTTTAATAGTTTTGGGATTAACAAGCCAGGCATCAAGGCTACTAACTTTGAATCAATGGCAAATCTGTAAACATTCGTAGGGGTTGAGGGCATGGTTCATTGACCGATCACCTGCTTGGCATGCCAAAGCTCTCTGGTTCAGTGCCCAGAATCTCCAGTTGAAAGGATCAGGTAGGAGGTGATGTGAAAGACCTTTGCCTGGGACCCTGGAGAAGTGCTGCCAATCTGAGTGGGCAATACTGATCTTGCTAGACCAGTGCTCTGAGTCAGTATAAGGCAGCTTTGCATGTCCAACACGTGATCTGGCCTTCTTGGGAGCTGGAGCTGGTTCTCCTCTCTCCTTATATATAATTGAATAGTGGGTGCCAAAGTTCTAATTCTAAAATGCACTCCCTTAGTGTATGGCTGATGGCACTGCTCCTCAGCATATATCGCCACCAATCAGAAGGCAAAGCCCGAGTCCCACCCACACCACAACTGCTGCTGGTCTTTTGCATATGGAAGCTGATTGGACTTCACTCCATTCCACACCTCAAACTCCCCCCCCCCCAAGGCAGTTGGAATGTCAGTTGCATATGGAACCTGCTGTATTCTGGTGGTGTGCAGGTCCCAGGTTCATGTTTTAAAAGCAGACTGACACTGTTTGCCCAAAGCCAGAGCACTCTCCTAGAGCCTCTTTCTAGATCCCGTTGTATTTATTTCCACAACGGGCCTTATTTCTAGTCCATAATAAAACACTTAAAAGCAATAGAACACGATAGTTACCTAAAAGGATGACGCTAAGAATTTCAGTAGTGCCGTTGTCTCGCGGGGAGGCAGGGAGTGGGAGTGCCAGAAGGATGTAACCGTCGCTGTCCTGAACCAAATACCTGGTAGAACATCTCTGCCTTACAGGCCCTGTGGAACTGCACCAAGTCCCACAAGGCTCCGATGTTATGTGGCAGAGAGTTCCACCAGGTTGGAGCCAGGGCACAAAACACCCTAGGTCTGGTTGAGGACAGCTGGACATGCCTCGGGCTGGAGGGGACCACCAGTAGATTCTGATCTGCTGAGTGCAATGCTCTTCTGGGGTCTATCGAGAGAGGCGGTCCTGAAGATACGTGGGCCCCAGACCATTAAGGGCCTTAAAGGTCAACACCAGAACCTTGAATGTGGCTGGTAGAACCCTCCCATTCTCCAGCTGTACTGTTATTTTTAAAAGGTCCTGCTGGCCCCGGCTACATGTGCCGGAAAACGCAGGGGGAGGCGTGGCTATTTGTGCCGTCACATTCTGATCCGCCATTATGCGATCAGACACGACGGCGGCGTGACGGGGTTTTGTCCTTCAGCGCGCACTGCGAAGAGGACGGCCGGAGGGAATAGGCGTGCGCCGGTGCAATCACACCGAACGAGTCCGTCTGTAGCCCGTGGCAAACCATTTGCTAGTAGATCTTTGCAGGTACTTTTTAACTGCGCATCTTCGGCGGCACACCACGGGTTGGCCATTGGTGTTCTACGCTTGCCAGATGTTGTGGTGTGATCGTGCCCTGAAAATCCGGCCAGCATTTGTGCCTTTTGCTCTGCAAATTCTCCGTGTGACCGGGGCTGCCATGTAGTTTAAATGGCTTGGGATTCAAAAGAGGAAACCAGATCAGGAAATGTTTAATTAAAAGGCTGATTACAATTACAGCATCTGTGGAGAGGGGGGAGAGCCCTGGCCTCTTTGTTTGGGGCTGGGCACTAAAATTGTGGAATTTAAAAAAAAAATACTTGCAGTTCCATCGGCGTGCCACAGAAATATTGCAACTGATAGATCAGATTTTTTTAAAAAAGAGCAAACAATGAGATAGCTAAGGGGAAACACAGTTAAGAAAGGAGGAACTAAAAAGCCAATTATTCTAACAGTGGGAGGGGAAGGATGAGGTCTGCATTTTTTTGGGTGTTGTTTGTAAATATGGTTTAAAGCATGTTTTAGTCTCATTGTGTGCAAGGGTGACTACCAATTTAAAGGGCATAGCAAAGCTGCCTTGAAATTGACCAGAATGCCGCAAAAATAATTATTGGCTGAAGCAGCCTGAACTTTCTGTTGCTCTTTTTACATAGGAAGAAGGAGGTTTAGTGGTGTTTGAACCTTTCCTCAAGGTTTTTTGTATTTGCCAAATGCGTGGGAAATTTCCTCCAGTACTAAACTGCTGGTGAAAGCAGGATGCAAAGGAGGCAGGCTTTTCTTGGCTGGTAGTCAAAGGACAAAGCCTCAAATCTAATCCATGTAATACCTTTATTAGAACCAATCCAATGACACATGATAATGTGCAAGTTTTCCAGTTCCCCAGAACTCTTCATCGTTCTGCAACCCGAATCTTCTTTGCCTGTTAGGGCAAAACCACCATATGCCAGATTGGGTCTGTTATGTATTGAGATTGAATCATCCCTGATTGAATCACCCCAGAGACTGGCTGAATGGGAAATTTCCTCCAGCACTAAACTGCTGGTGAAAGCAGGAAGAGTGGTATGCAAAGGAGGCAGGATTTTCTTGGCTGGTAGTCAAAGGACAAAGCCTCAAATCTAATCCATGTAATACCTTTATTAGAACCAATCCAATGACACATGATAATGTGCAAGTTTTCCAGTTCCCCAGAACTCTTCATCGTTCTGCAACCCGAATCTTCTTTGCCTGTTAGGGCAAAACCACCATATGCCAGATTGGGTCTGTTATGTATTGAGATTGAATCATCCCTGATTGAATCACCCCAGAGACTGGCTGAGCTTGGAGCACAAGAACAATAGCTGACCAGGACTCTGGAATAAACCAATCAAGTAGTAATGTTATGTAAATAGCCTATCACTGGGAGTGGGGTGTGTGGCTGCGGCAATTACATGCTGTTTAGCAGAGCTGAGGCTCTGGAGTCTGGTCTTGTAGTTTTGCTGAAATCACTGAATAAACCTGAGCTGATCACTGCCATGCATCTAGAACCCAGTATTTAATAGGGTCTTAACTGCATTACCTGAAACATCTGTTTAAAATCTGCTCTCCCCCTCTTTTTATTTTGAAACATCTGGCCTGAGAAAGAGTTCTGGGGAACTCGAAAGGAAGCACGTTATAGTGTGTCATTGGGCAGGTCCTTAAAAAGGTATTCTATAGATTTGGTGTTTGGCTTTTATGTTTGGATCAACACATTTGGTACAAAAGTAAAAACAACTTACCTCGAAAGGGACAGTAATGCACCACCCATTTTTATTTTTTGTAACGAGGATTCCCCCCCCCCAGGATTGCAGTGGATTGTTACAGTGACATATTAGGTGCTGCGTGGAACCCCAGTTAGTACTGCACGCCCATCCGATAGCAGGCGAATAATTCAAAATTTGCTTCCTCCTGCCTCTTTCCCCCTTAAAGACCATAGTGTAGAAAGGACCTAAAAGACAGAGGGTTCCATATATTCTGAAGTTATCCTGTGAAACGCACACACAACACATAACATGCTTTAATGGGTTTAGGAGTGCTGTCTCGTTCTGCTTCTGATCTCGTCTTTTCCACATCTCTTTCCGCACGTAATCCATCACATGCTAATCTCGTCTTTTCCAGATGTAATCCATCACAAGGACAGTGGGTGGCGTAAAACACATTAGGGCTGTCAGGTGTGATGAGATTTCTTCAGCGTATATTTCTTTATGTCTAATGGCTTGTGGAAAGGGAGCTTCCCGGAGATTTGTTTGTAATGGGCAGAACTGTCATTCGAGAAACAATCCTTCCCAGAGGGGCAAGCCCATATCCATTGCAGCAGCAGCAGCAACAAAAGCCCAACAACCTATCTTGTGGCATCTGACAGGGCTAACAATTTAATAGCGGCACCACCATCTGTGGCTCTGACCCAGTGGGCAATGGTCCCATTAAAGGTTATGCCATAGTACAGTGGTGGTGAACCTATGGCACGGGTGCCAGAGGTGGCACTCAGAGCCCTCTCTGTGGGCACGCGTGCCATCACCCCAGCCAGGCCCAGACCATCATTAAAGTGTCGCATTTTCTGCCAAATAATTTTAAGTAAATGAAAGCATTTGGGATTGTTTTTCTTACTTTGTTTGGATCATCTTAAGTTAATGTATGAGTTGTTTTTTCTAAAGTAAAACCTCAGTATTCAGGTTAAATTGCCGTGTTGGTACTTTGCGATAAATAAGTGGGTTTTGGGTCGCAGTTTGGGCACCAGGTCTCTAAAAGGTTCGCCATCACTGCCATAGTACATTTACTGCCCCTACATGTGTTTCCTCTGTTGTGGCCACCAGTGTTCCCTCTAAGCTGAGTTAGTGTTAGCTAGCTCACAGTTCTTTAGCTTCCAGCTCACACAATTTTGTCTTAGCTCAGGGAAGATGGCTCCAGGGCAAACTAATTTATTCAGTAGCCAAATTACTCGCTCACAACTTTAATGCCAGTAGCTCACAAAGTAGAATTTTTGCTCACTAGACTCCACGGCTTAGAGGGAGTATTGGTCGTGGCTCCCACCTTGTGGAACGGCCTGTCCAAAGAGGCCAGGAAAGCTCCCAGTCTCCTGGCCTTCTGCAAATGATGCAAACCTGAACTATTCAAGAGGGCTTTACTGCTCAGGTAATAAAGCTGCTGTCGTGGCTTAGCTAAGCTCTGCAGAGCAAAAGGACGCAGAGGACTCCTCGGAAGAAGAAGGGGTCAGAATACCTGGTCCAAGCCCACAGCCAGTGGCAGAGGTACTGCAGGAGGAGGCAGTCTCTGAGGGGCCAGGTATAGATTCTCAGCCAGACCAGTACACTGGCCCCTCAGCTTCCCGACCCTAGGCTGGCAACAGACAGCCAGTTGCCGGTCAGTTCACCCCCCACATCACCAAAGCCTCAGGAATGACTGAGGCGGCCGGCAGGTGCATGATGCAACACAGGTGGTTAGCAGTGTGGGGCTTAAAAGCAACAGAGATGGGAGTAGATGTGTGGAAGCACAACTCCTCTGTTAGCGACTGACCTTGTTGCCTGTATTCTGGATGGATTTCTTCATCTCTGACCTGGCCTGTATCATAGAAACCTTCCTCTTGGATCCCCCTTTGGACATGAAGCCGTGAGTGCTGCCTCACCAGTGCCTCTGTATTCTGGATGGATTTCGTCATCTCTGACCTGGCCTGTATCACAGAAACCTTCCTCTTGGATCCCCCTTTGAACATGAAGCCTTGAGTGCTGCCTCACCGGTGCCTGAACCTCAAAGCTGTATTTTGACCAATGCTGATGTTAAGTGACTAACTCCGTGTGCTTACTGTGTGTCAGCAGTCAGGACAGCTGCACAGTACAAAGTTTCTTACTTACTTGGATAAATGACTGGGACTTGTTGCCTTTACTAATGTATATAGAGTATTGTAAGTAGGATCCTGTTATATAATTTCTGTACCCCTTAGTGTGTCATGTTAATACGTATGCTATGCTCCCGTTCTTTCCAGTGGTTCCAGTCTTCTAACATCCTAATGCCAGTTTAGTGTAGCAGTTAGGAGCACGGACTCTAATCTGGGAGAACTGGGTTTGAATCCCTATTGCTCCACATGCAGATGCTAGTGTGCCCTTGGGTCAGTTACAAGTTCTTTCAGAGCTGTTCTCTCAAGGGCAGCTCTCAAGAGAGCTCTCTCAGCCCCACCTACCTCACAGGGTGTCTATTGTGGGGAGGGGAAGGGAAAGGAGATTGTAAGCCGCTCTGAGACTCCTTCGGGTAGTGAAGGGTGGGGTATAAATCCAATCTCTTCTCTCATTAGTTTTGTTGATTGTGCTGACTCACCATGTGTAATCCGCCTTGAGTTCATGTGAGAAAGATGGACTATAAATAATGTAAATAAATAAAATAAATGATTAAAAATGAAACAATACAATCCTAAGCAGAGTTACACCCCTTCTAAGCCCAATGACTTAAGAGAACTTGGAAAATGTATCACTCTACTTAAGACTGTACTGTACTTTGCCTTTAAGGTGTCACAAGAATCTTCACAGGTCTTGCCAAGAAGCAGGACCTGCTGATCAAATAGACCGGGGATGTTATTTGCTCTGTGTCTTTTTTTAAAGAAAGACATTTTACTGATCTTAAATCATTAGTATAATACATCAGACAACGACAGGCGATTCTCTGCAAATGATGGTAATAGATATGAAAAAGTTCTGTTTACTGGCGGAACTCTGTTTTTAATGTATGCTTGGGCAGATGCTGAGATTTTACAGACAACCCTGAAGGAGGAATCACTGGCTACCTCAAAACACATTGCACGTTTAAGGGTTTCAGATCCTTTTCTTGTATTGTCTTGATGTTTCCCTTCTGCTTTTGCACGTTGCAGAGTGAGTAAATTCTGACAGGCTGTCAACTAGTCTGTGCTCATGAAGTCCATGCAGAAGATGTCCACCTGCGCCAAGGCTGCTGTCCAGTGTTCCTTGGTAGATACTGGGGCAGATCCTTGCTCTATATTACCTAGGGTTGCCAGACCCCCCAGTGGAGGCGGGGGTCCCCCTCTGGCAGGCCCTGGCCTCCAGCTGCCAATCAGCTGGCTGACAGGGGGACTTACGAAGAGAAAGAGAAAGGCCTAGGCCACATTGACAGTGTCACACAGGAAGTGATGCCATCACGCCAGTAATTTCTCAGTGACACTCTGGTATTTGGGCAGAAAGACTTTATGGTTGAAGCCGGTTTTACCACAGGGTTTTTGCCCAAATACCAGACCATCACCCGGAAGTCGCTGGTGTGATGATGTCACTTCCTGTGTGATGCTGGCAATGTGGCCTGGGCCTTTCTCTTTCTCGTGGTAAGCCCTCCCCCCCATCCCCTGCCAGTTGCCAGGAGGGACCTGGCGACCCTAATCCTACCGCTCCAATGAGCAAAATTTATTTAAATATTCATTTATTTATAAATATTTATTAAAGTATCTCTATAACCCACCTTTCCTTTTGGCTCAAGTTTGAGGCTTTCCTTCGGTTTAAGGAAGTTTCACTCACTTGGAAGGAACAGCCATTCAAGTTCTTGTACACATGAAGCTGCCATATACTGAATCAGACCCTTGAGGCATCAAGATCAGTGCTGTCTACTCAGACTGGCAGGAGCTCTCCAGGGTCTCAGGCTGGGTTCTTTCACACCACCTGCTGCCGGATTCTTTTAATTGGAGAGGCCAGGGACTGAACCTGGGCCGTTTGGCATGCCAAGTAGATGCTCTGCCACTGAAGAGTTCTTAGGTTGGAGGAGGGCTACTTCTAGGATGGTTGGATGCACCCCAGTGTGAATGGGAAGGCAAAGCTTCTATATACTCCTCTCTCAGCATAGAGGAGGTTTCTAACTGGCAAACGTCTGCAGCATAAAACTGCCACCAGGCCAGGGGAGGCGGCCTTCCAGTCTCCACTTACAGGGGACAATCTTCTGTGGCTCAGTGGCAGAGCATCTGCTTGGCATGCAGAAGGCCCCAGGTTCAATCCCAGGCATCTCCAGTAAGGATCAGGTAGTAGGTGATGTGAAAGACCTCTGCATGAGACCCTGGAGAGCTGCTACCAGTTTGAATAGACAATGCTGACCAAGGGTCTGATTCAGTACAAGGCAGCTTCATATGTTCAATATGTCCTATTGGTTGGACCGATGATTAATTTTATTTAATAGATTTTCATCCCGCCCGTCCTCCAAGGATCACAGGGCAGCATCCATCAGTCTCCCCTCTCCCGTTTTACCCTCACAACAACAACCCTGTGAAGCAGGTTAAATCTAAGAAAAAAGTGCCTGACCCAAGGTCCCGCAGAGAGCTTCCTGGCAGGTTGTGTAGAGTTACCGATCTCCGGGCTGGGCCTGGATTTCTCCCAGAATCACGACCGATCTCCAGACTGCAGAGATGAGTTTTCCTGGAAGAAAGGGCAGCTTCAGAGTACAGATCCTGTGGTATACCCAGGGGTCATTTCCTGCAGGAGCACATAGGAGTGGAGCTCCGGCAATAAAGAGCCAAGGAGGCAGGCACATGCAAGAAGCTCCACCCCCCTGCTCCCAGCAGCCCTCAGTCAGAGCAAGAAGCAGCCAGGTAAGTTGCAGAGCTCCCCCCCGACCCCCGGTCCAAAACAGTCCAGTGGCACCTTTAAGGCCAAGTTTTATTCAGGTACAAGCTCTCCCTCCTCTGCGAGGACAGATCTGCACATTCCCCCCCCCAATAGCTAGCAATCCAAAACAGTCCAGTGGAGCCTGAGCGGTGGGTGTTGCCTTCTGACACACTTCCGGTGATGTCAGGGGGTGTGGCATACACAAATAAGTTATGCTAATGAGTTGTGCTAATGAGTTATGCTAATGAGCTCCTGCACCTCTTTTTCTACGAAATGACCCCTGGGTATACCATAGAGATCAAATCCCACCTGAGCTCCCTCCCCCCGCAGGCTGCATCTTCCCCAGGGACTGCCCTCATACCTCCAGGAATTTCCCAAACCAAACTTGGCAACCCTGTGGCGGATCCATTAAAACAGACCATTGTTTCAATAAAAGCTAAGTTTTAATTTTAACAGTCCCCTTGTGTCTTCATTTTAAGAGCCAATTTGGGACACAGGGTAGCGTAGGCCCCAAGGTCTTCCCCGTTTAGATTTTAGATCATAAAAACAGTCTATACTAAGGCTTTCCAGATTGTTTTGAGGAAACCTTTCATGTTATTCCAAGGCTGCAACTGCACTCTCCCAGGATCCATCTAATAACACTACTTGTAGCGTTTCTATAGAGAGATTTAGCTTGCTGTTCTCAACTTTTAAAAAATTCTGTTTTTGGTAAATGGGACTTAGTGAGAACTCCAGGACTACCTTCAACACAGTGGGCGGGAATGCGTAGCCGGAAGGGATTATTTTGTTAAAAAAACCAGTAAAGGGTTCGTGGAATGGTAGGACAATGAGAGGTGGGGGAATGAGAGAGAACCTCGCTGTTTTTCAGACCTAGAAAATAAGCTAGTATCAGCATGTTGTAGCAGTGCATCTGGGAAACCATAGCCAGGAAGGAAGGAAGAAACCTGTGCAGTTGTTGAATAGGAAAAGAGTGCAGGATTGCCTGGTGAAAAGTGTCCTGTCCCTTTAATGGAGGGCTAATGAAATGTTATTTACCAGGTTATGGGTTAGATGATCCCATCTAGACTTGCACAGGCACAAGGGAGGTTGATTTTATTGATTCCCCCTCCCCCAAATGCTATACATTTCACAGCAATGAATACACATTGTAAGAATCTGGGGAAATGCAGTTTCCCTGAACAAGAACTGTATCTTTGAGAAAAGAAATCTAAATTCTTTGAAACAAATATGTGGCAAATGTGTAGGCACTGTATGCAAAACCAACTATTTGTCGCAAAATCCCCAAAAAAACAATTTTACAGAAAAATGGTTCCCAGTACTTGATTACTTGTCACTCAAACAGTTTATCTCACATGAATGGTCTCAATACCATAATTGGATATAACAACAATAGTTATTGGATTTCATAGAATCTTGCTCTTGTCTTTGTCTATCTTCTTTAATTTTGTGAAAGTTTCCTCTTCTGGTGGGCACAGTGTTTAGTGTTAATTTATATTGGTTATTGGAGAGTAATACGAGGTTGGCTTTTCTATCATAAAAGTTACAAGTAGTTACATAGTATCTGCATTATAGTGTATAGGTATAAGGCGCATATACGGTTTGTTGTAAAGTAAAACAATGTAACTCATTTAACTTGTTATTTTATTGTTAAAACAGGAAGTACTATGTTATTGTTGTTATGGTAATTATATGTATGATTTCGTGTTTAAAATAAAAAAATTAATTATTAAAACAAAAACAAAACCAACTGTTTGGAAAGCTGCTTGCTTGTGGCCATATGATTAATAGCACATGGCAGTACTCCTGAGCTACCAAGCCTACATATACCACCAATCCACACTGTGCCACTTCTGGGAGCAGAAGATATATTATTACTTCTTTAGTACATTTCTACCCCACCATTTCTCCATGGAGTTTAAGGAGACAGATGTAGCTCTGCTGTTCCATTTGATAGTTGCCACAGGCCATCCAAGGTCACCCAGTGCATTTCCATTGCAGACTGGGGATTTGAACCTGTATTCTCCCAGTCCCTACTCAGATGCTTTAGCCATCATACCAAGCTGGCTTTCCGAATCAGGCAGAGATCAATGGATTCTCCAAGTCAAAATGGAAATCAAGGGGTGGGTGTTGCTATAGCATTTCTTACTCTGTGCGCCTTCTCACACTGTGTATCCAAAACCTGCCCTCAGGTTCAAGGCTGTCTTTCATTGGTGGTAGCCAAGTCGGTGGGTATGGAGGCCTCTACTTCCTCCTGAGAACACATGCCATGGTTGGTTTTGACCTGTAATATAGCACTAAGCTTTCTAGTCCTCCATCAGCTTTTGGGTACTTTACACCTATGCCCTGGCATCTATTTCAACATAGTGAAGGTAAAGGTTTCCCTTGCTCGAATAATGTTGGTTTATTGTTTTAAAATTTAAATCTGTATATCCAGGTTAAAATTTATTATAACTGTATTTACAATTTTAGAATTGCATTTGTGTTCAGAATTGTATTTACGGTTTAGAATGTACAATTTAGAATTGTATTCACAGTTTACAATTGTATTTACAAACTGTTTTTAACCGCCCTGAGCCCCATCGGGAGGAGGGTGGTATATAAATTAAATTAAAATAAACAACTTGGAGGAAGTGTGCGTGCACACAAAAACTCATACCTTGAATAAACCTGTTGGTCTTAAATGATGCCACTGGACTCTACCTATAAAGTGCTATTATATATTTGTTGTATTTAGAGCATTTCTATGCCACCTTTTTAGAGTCCTGCTCAAGACAGCTTACAATTACAATCACTATTAATCCATCTCTGCCTAACGATATCCGTGCCCTGCAGGACCTAAAACAGTTCCACAGGGTCTGTAAGACAGAGATGCTCTGCCAGGTCTATGGTTGAGAACAGCAACAGTTTAGAACAGGAGGAGGAGGAGGAGGAGGAGGAGGAGAAGAGGAGGAGATTGGATTTAAACCCCGCCCTTCACTACCCAAAGTGGCTTACAAACTCCTTTCCCTTCCCCTCCCCACAACAGACACCCTGTGAGGTAGGTGGGGCTGAGAGAGCTCTGACAGAAACTGCTCTTTTTCAAGAACAGCTCTTGTCAGAACTACGGCTTGCCCAAGGTCATCCAGCAGCTGCAAGTGGAGGCGTGGGGAATCAAACCCTGTTCTCCCAGATTAGAGTCCACGCACTTAACCACTACACCAAACTGGTTTACCATCAAGCCTGGCCTCACCATCTCCTCCCCAAGGGAGGATACATAAGGTTTAATGCCATCTGACCAGTTTAAATAATGTTGGTTTATTGTTTTAACATTTAAATCTGTATATCCAGGTTATAATTTGTTATAATTGTATTTAGAATTTTAGAATTGCATTTGTGTTCAGAATTGTATTTACGGTTTAGAATGTACAATTTAGAATTGTATTCACAGTTTACAATTGTATTTACAAACTGTTTTTAACCGCCCTGAGCCCCATCGGGAGGAGGGTGGTATATAAATTAAATTAAAATAAACAACTTGGAGGAAGTGTGCGTGCACACAAAAACTCATACCTTGAATAAAACTTTGTTGGTCTTAAAGGTGCCACTGCACTCAAACTTTGTTTTATGATCCGTGATGATTAGAGTGCCTCACTGGGATCTAGGAGATGCAGATTTGAGTCCCCTTTTTGCCATGGAAGCTTCCTGGGTGACCTTGAGCCAGTCATTCATTCTCAGCCTCACCTACCTCACAGGGTTGTTGTGAAGATAAAAAATTAGGATAGAGAAAGACAATGTTGTAAGCTGCTTTGCGTCCCTGCTGAGGAAAAAGTTTGGGTGTAAATAAGTAAATAAATATACATTTTAAAAAGGGACACAGACGTGGATCAATCCCAGGGCATGATCTGAAAGCCGGGTATAGTGTACACTAGTGTGATGTAGTGAGTGGTTAGAGTGCTGGACTAACCTGGAAGACCGAGGTTCGAATCCCCACTCATGCCATGGAAGGTTGCCAGGTGGCCTTGAGCCAGTCACACAAATAATGTTGGTTTATTGTTTTAACATTTAAATCTGTATATCCAGGTTATAATTTGTTATAATTGTATTTAGAATTTTAGAATTGCATTTGTGTTCAGAATTGTATTTACGGTTTAGAATGTACAATTTAGAATTGTATTCACAGTTTACAATTGTATTTACAAACTGTTTTTAACCGCCCTGAGCCCCATCGGGAGGAGGGTGGTATATAAATTAAATTAAAATAAACAAATTGGAGGAAGTGTGCGTGCACACAAAAGCTCATACCTTGAATAAAACTTTGTTGGTCTTAAAGGTGCCACTGCACTCAAACTTTGTTTTATGATCCGTGATGATTAGAGTGCCTCACTGGGATCTAGGAGATGCAGATTTGAGTCCCCTTTTTGCCATGGAAGCTTCCTGGGTCACCTTGAGCCAGTCATTCATTCTCAGCCTCACCTACCTCACAGGGTTGTTGTGAAGATAAAAAATTAGGATAGAGAAAGACAATGTTGTAAGCTGCTTTGCGTCCCTGCTGAGGAAAAAGGTTGGGTGTAAATAAGTAAATAAATATATAAATTTTAAAAAGGGACACAGACGTGGATCAATCCCAGGGCATGATCTGAAAGCCGGGTATAGTGTACACTAGTGTGATGTAGTGAGTGGTTAGAGTGCTGGACTAACCTGGAAGACCGAGGTTCGAATCCCCACTCATGCCATGGAAGCTTGCCAGGTGGCCTTGGGCCAGTCACACAGTCTCCGCCTAACCTACCTCACAGGGTTGTTGTGAAGGTAAAATGGAGGAGAGAAGCATGATGTAAGCCACCTCGGGCCCCCCTTGGGGAGAAAGATGAAATAAATAAATTATAAATAAAAAAGACGTAGACATGGATCAATCCTGGGGGCATGGGCGGAAAGCACAAGTGCTGCACCATGCTATGGGACTGGTTAGGGCTTGGATAGGACATCCTCCCATATGTATCCAAGGAAGAAAAAAGAGAGAGGTGCATAATCAACTTAGCAGTGTGTCGTCGTGCCCTGCAGAGGGCAGCAGAGGAAGAAAGAGAGAGGATAACAGAGGGAGGGCGGATTGCCCAAGATTCCGGGGCAGGTATTTTTCATCTTGGAACCAATTCTCCCCAGCTCTCCGCAGAGAAACCACCCACTCCCCCTGTTTCTCCCTAAGCTGATACAAGGAGCGAACAGTTGCTTTTGCTGCTCAGGGGAGGGAATCTCTCCTGCCTGCCCCCTTCTTCAGCCAGATGAATGCCTGGCACATCTTCCCAACTGTCTAGCTTAACCCATATGTTAGGCAGATGCTGGAGGGGGGTCTTACTTCAACTCACAGACTCGCACCCACATTCCAACTAACAGGACCAAAAATAGATCAGAGAGTTAGATGGGGAAATCCTTGGTTTCTCTGGAAGGGGAGATTAATTTAATTTGGCTAGCCTACTTCCCCTGACCTGGATAGCCCAGGCTGGCCCGATATTGTCAGATCTCGAAAACTAAGCAGGACTCAAACCTGGCTAGTATTTGTATGGGAGACCTCCAAGGAATACCAGGATTGTGATGTGGAGGCAGGTAATGGCAAGCCACCTCTGAATGTCTCTTGTCATGAAAGCCCCAGGGGGTTGCCATGAGTCACCTGTGACTTGACAGTACTTTCTACCATCAACAACCTGCTTGCCGTTGGTCCAAGATCATTCAGTGGGCTTCGTGAGGATTTGAACCCAGGTCTCCCTTGTCCACCTTAGCATATCATTTTATTGAAGCAGACTATCCAGGTGAGAGGACAATTGCTTTGTCTTTCTATATGTGAGGATTAGACTAGAAAAAGATGGAGCATGGATACTTTTGATCCTTTGCAAACTTTAAAAGAAAGCAGGGCTTGTAAAACAAATGCATCGCTCTTTCCAGTGTTTTAAGACTGGCTTGCGTGATGTTTTGCATCAGAGAAACTAGCTCATTGGGAGAGAGCTGCAAGCTTCCACGTTACATTCAACACTCTTGTTACCAGCCCAAAGAAGAATTCCGTGCAAAGTTATCTGCCTTGACCGGCCATCAAGTTCAACAGACACCTCCTAAACCAATTTGATTATTATTGGCCCCGGACACACAGGCTGGATAACACGGGTGTGTGTGTGTGGCTATTTGCGCCGCAGCAATTTAACACACCATAACATGATCCCACGCGTCGGCGGCATGCAACGGTACCTTCCCTCCACATCAACGAGGGGCCGGAGGGAAAAGCGGTGCGCCGGCGCGATCACACCGACGCATTCCAGAGGCAGCCCGTGGCAAACCGGTTGCTACTACCTTTGACTAGGTATTTTTTTGGAGGTATGCCACGCCCACTTGCCAGATGTCGCAGTGTGATCGTGCCCGGAAACTACGCCATTCGATTGTGGCTCTCCCGCGGCAAATTCGCTGTGTGACCGGGGCCATAATTATTAAATTTTGCCTGCGACCATCCCAGCTGTCGGAACTCTGAAGAACTTTGAGTTGGAGGCCACACGTCAGAGCGGGACAGAGCCTAGGGCTGCCAGCTTTTAAACTGGTCCCTCTAGCTGTCTGATTAATATCAGTTTGAACGGCAGCCTTAGTCAGAGAGCCAAACTCTTCTGCAGGCACCAGGGATGCCAGCTTCCCCTGGAATTACAGCTCATCCGGGGACTACAGAGATGATGATGATGATGATGATGATGATGATGATGATGATGATGATGATTTAAATTTGTGGATCGCCCAGTGGATCACCCAGTCCCTGCTACTGCAGGGCTCTGGGCAATATACAACATTTGGTAAAAACATCAAAACCATAGAATAAATTGCAGAAGAAGAAGAGGAGGAGGAGGAGGAAGAGATTGGATTTATACCCCGCCCTTCACTACCCAAAGGAGTCTCAGAGGGGCTTACAAACTCCTTTCCCTTCCCCTCCCCACAACAGACCCCCTGTGAGGTAGGTGGGGCTGAGAGAGCTCTTTCGAGGACTGCTCGTGAGAGAACGGCT
This sequence comes from Gekko japonicus, assembly GCF_001447785.1. Classification (NCBI taxonomy): domain Eukaryota; kingdom Metazoa; phylum Chordata; class Lepidosauria; order Squamata; family Gekkonidae; genus Gekko; species Gekko japonicus. The sequence continues at coordinate 287,274 of NW_015160880.1, forward strand.
CTGACAGAACTATGGCTTGCCCAAGGTCATCCAGCAGGTGCAAGTGGAGGAGTGGGGAATCAAACCCGGATCTCCCAGATTAGAGTCTGCGCACTTAACCACTACACCAAACAGTACTAACACAGCAAATCTAAAAGAATCAGATGGTGAAGTTTCACAACTTCTTCTCGTTTCAGACTGCGGCCACCTCATGGGTGGAGAGAAGAAGAACAGAGCAGTTTGGAGAGGAGGAGAGGGGGCCAGCCAGAATGGAAAGCGTTGCTGTCCTCAACCTGTCAGCTACGCTAGCCATGATAGTTCAGGAAGCCAGAGGCTTCCCTTTTCTGTGTACTAATTACTGCTGCATTCCTTCTGTGCTTCATCTCTGCTGTAATGCTATTATCTCTAAGATGTGCAGGTGGTGTAGTGTCTAGCGCTAAGGGAAAACCGTGGGAGCGCTATCGGTTCCTAGCTTCGGCTCTAACCGTCTGGGGCTCCTTCTCCCGCCCGCGGGAATATGGCTCATTGGCCTATGGAAGGGGGGGGGGTGCATACAAATGCCCTATATCCCATTATGCTTGTAGGGGCGACGCCATACTTAACAGTGCTTCTGTTAATGCATCTATAGCTCTTCAATAAAGTATAACCTTTCCAATAAGCGTGTACTCCGTTGTTGGCTGTGGAACTTGACACAACCAAAAGCTCGGTGGAATATCTCTGCCTTACAGGCCCTGTGGAATTGTATGAGGTTCCGCAGGGCCCTGATGGTGTTTGGCAGAGAGTTCCACCAGGCTGGGGCCAGGACCAAAAAGGCCCTGACCCTGGTCAAGGACAGCCTGATATCTTTGGGGCCAGGGATCAGTTCTCTTGGAGAAAATTGATGGTTTGGAGGGTGGACTCTATGGCCTTGTACCCCACTGATGTTCCTGTCCCCTCCAAGCTCCATCCCCATATCTCCAGGAGTTTCCCAACCTGGACCTGGCAACACTAACCACTATCCCTGGGGCGAACCTGGCAGCCCTAGTTAAAGGGGCAGGACATTTTTTTCCACGCCTGTTGGCAACCCTACTCCCAACAGCAGTCTGCCAAGGAAAGACATTTACTGAACCTGCTCATCTGTGAACTGGAGATGCCTGGGATTGAACATGGGATCTTCTGCAGATAAACTGCTTTGCCACTGAGCTGCAGTAGCTCAAGTGGTTAAGATGCTGAACTGCAGGCTGTAGAAGGTCGGTAGTTCAGCAGTTCGAGACCCAAGTTGCCGCGTGACGGAGTGAGCTCCCGTCTCTAGTTCCAGCTCCTGCCAACCTAGCAGTTCGAAAGCAAGACATTGCAAGTAGATAAATAGGTACCACTTCAGTGGGAAGGTAACAGCGTTCCGTGCGCCTTGGTGGTTAGTCATGCCGGCCACATGATCACGGAAATGTCTTCGGACAGTGCTGGGTCTTCGGCTTTGAAACGGAGATGAGCACCGCAACCCTAGAGCCGGTTTCGACTGGCTTTCGAGCAAGGGAACCTTTACCTTTACTGTCACTGAGCCATAGGCCAGGTACTGCCTCTTATGGAGACGATAATTACTATTGTTCAGTTCAATTCAATTACCTTTATTGGCATAACAGAACTACAGAACCACTTTACAGCCAGGGCGTAAGTATAGAATTGAAGATCAATAGGTCTTACCATACAGAATTGTCTTTGATTTTAGTACTTTAGCTAAATAGTTAGCCACAATTTCAGTAACATCTGGAGTGGAGTCATTCAGGAGAAAACAACAATATTGTTGCTGACGACTGTTTGTATCTCTGCCCTAATGTCTCCACATCTTCTTGCTTCTTGCAGTGGGAAGCTCACATCACAGGGAGGTTCCTTGCCCCCTTCATTAGCCTTGTTTCCTCTTCCTCCTTCTGCCTGCTGCTGCAAACGCTTGGAGATCTTCCATCTTCCCCTGTTTTGTTCTCTGAAGCCTTCCTGCGGCCCCTCTTTTCAGCATGTAGGTGTCAATTGTCTGCCCAACTAGAAAAGTCTGAAGCAGCTGTTGCACTGGTAGGGTTTTTTAATAGGCGGAAATTGCATTCTGGCCCGTAAAAGCCAGATGCAACAGATGTGGAGAAATTAAGCACATATTGCTGGGCGGCAGGAGGGCTAGGAAAGGGTTTTAAAAATAAATAAATAAAGGGGCTTTGTTGGCTGCCGCTCAGGCTCTCTGCCCCCCAAAAAACGTAACCTGGTGATCACTCCACCATGAGATGTGCAAAATTCAGGCAGGCTCTCACCAAATACAGACTGTAAGGCCAGAAGAAGAAAAATGAGACCAAGTAGACTTCTTTGTAAACCAGACTGCATAATTAGCAAGATTATTTATATAACATTGCTAGGCTCCAGAATCTATTTCATGAGCATATTGGACTCTAGAATATGATTTTTGATTTATCGCTTGATACCCAAGACTCTTTCAACCCACCTGTGAAGTGGATAATTAAGAGAGGGCCTAAAGAATATAGAGAGTCTTTCCTTCCCTATTTTGCAGGAAGTATTAGGAGACAAAGCTTCCAGTCAGAAGCAAGTGGGAAAAGTGAGGCTGTCTGTATTTCCATATCTATTATCTTATGCATATTTCATTGTTAATTAGTATTTATATCCCACCATTCAGGATGGCATGGGGTGTGTGCGTATGCGTATGTGTGTGATGCAGGCAGTGTCCCAACTCCACAACAAGGTACATTAGTCTGAGATGAATTATCCCAAGGTCACATATTAACAATCACAAGAATTTGAACCCAGGACTCTCAAGTTTACATCCTACACTTTATCCACTGCCAGACGATTTATTAACCTGGAAGTGCTGATGTGCGCTGCAAATGTAAATTCATTAAATTAAACTAGTTTAATTGATATAATTGATACCACGCCCAATGAAGTTTAATTTATATAATTTCTAAGGAATTGTGGAAATTGTCCTAGTCCAAACTAGAGGACGGCGGAAGACAGGAAGGCCTGGCGTGATCTGGTCCATGGGGTCGCGAAGAGTCGGACTCGACTGTGCGACTGAACAACAACAACAACAAACTAGACAAGGTGATTTTTTTTTTTTTTTGAGAATTGGGTCTGCGTTCCCTCGGCTTACCTCTCATTAGCCACAGGTTATGCTGCTGTTGGGAACTCATTTCCAAACATGCAGGACCCTGGGTAGGACTGATGCCATTGTATGGGGAGGGGGGGATGAGAAGGGGCTTCAACCTTCGTCTCCTGCTGTTTTCCTTAACTGGGAGTGGGGATGCCCCCTTGGGAACCTTCATGAGTATTGACATGTACTCTCTGAACTACAGTTCCCAGAATGCCTTGTGGCAGGAGCCATGCCAGTTAAAGTAGTTCAAGAAAAAGTCAGTGAAGAGTCCTGGCAGCGCCTTAATTTATTTTGGCATGCATTCTTGTTAGGCAAGAGTCTGCTTCGTCAGTCACTTGAAAAGGACAGCCAAACTCTATCTATAATAAATGTTAGCTGCTTTTGTGGTGCCACAGGATTCTTTGTGGTTTGTAAGGCAACCACCCAATTAACATGGCTACTTTCCCATAATTGGTTGAGACTTGTAGTGCAGATATGGGGATGATGGATCCAGCCAGTTCTGTTACTCGATGTTGCCAACTTTTAAACCGGGGCCTCAAGCCGTCCCCTCCTTTAGTATCAACATAAACTGCACCGTAGGGTTACTTACTAAAATGTGACAAATTCCTGGAGATTCAAGGAGGTTGCTTAGTGAAGTTGTGATGCCATAGGGTCCAGCTGCCATTCCCTTTGTGGGAACTGATCTGGAAATTGGTTATAATTCAAGGAGAGCTCCAGACCTTATCTAGGGTTGCCAGGTCTGGTTTGGAAAATACCTGGAGACTTGGGGGGTGGATCCAGGAGAGGGTGGGGTTCAGGGGGGGGAAAAGCCTCAGCATGGTACAATGCCATAGAGTCCCCCCTTCAAAGCAGCCAGTTTCTCCAGGGGAGCTGGAGAATGAGTTGTAAAAGCGGGAGATCCCCAGGACTTACCTGGAGGCTGGCAACCCTAGCCTTACCTGAAGTTGGTAACCCTAATTGCAAGCAATAATCAGCTGATATTATTTACCTCCATGCCATGAAAGGCTTCAGCTACCCATTTCCACTCTATCAGGGGTCATTTCGTAGAAAAAGAGGTGCAGGAGCTCATTAGCATAACTCATTAGTATATGCCACACCCTCTGACATCACCGGAAGTGTGTCAGAAGGCAACACCCACCGCTCAGGCTCCACTAGACTGTTTTGGATTCCTAGCTATTGGGGGGGACGGGACGTGCAGATCTGTCCTCACAGAGGAGGGAGAGCTTGTACCAGAATAAAACTTGGTCTTAAAGGTGCCACTGAACTGTTGGGGGGCGCGGGGGGGGGGGCTCTGCAACTTACCTGGCTGCTTCTTGCTCTGACTGAGGGCTGCTGGGAGCAGGGGGTGGGGCTTGTTGCATGTGCCCGCCCCCTGGGCTCTTTACTGCCGGAGCTCTGCTCCTGTGCGCTCCTGCAGGAAATGACCCCTGCACTCTATTAAAGGGACGAGACATTTTCCCCCCTGTCCATTTAGCAGTCTTTCCAATTCCCTTCCTTCCTACAGCCCCCATAACATGATCCCATGATCCCCAGCATGGCCTTTTTAGGTGGTCAAAGAAGAAAAGGAATTGGTCTTATACCCTGCTTTCCACTACCTGAAAGAGTCTTTGAGCAGCTTACAATCGCCTTCTCTTCCTCTCCCCACAACAGACACACTGTGAGGCAGGTGGGGCTGAGAGAGTTCTGAGAGAACTGGGACTGACCCAAGGTCATCCAGCAGGCCTCCTGTGTCTCA